>NC_048298.1:282750622-282848122 GCF_013100865.1 Trachemys scripta elegans | reverse complement strand
TATATAAATGAGCTGCAGAAGACATATAAATGTTCAAAAAACAACAAAAAAACCAATGCATTAGCAAAGAGGATGTTCTTTGAAAAGAAGAAATCCTGCAGGTATAACCCACTGATTCAATTTGGAATCTTTACAATATTGATATTTAAGATATTTTAATTTTATACTCACTACTGATTTTTCAACCAAGCACTGAGACCTTCATAGCACAAATGAGTTCTCCATCTGACTTGTAATAGACATGTTTGTTAAGTCTGTGACACACTCTTTAGGAATTCAAAAGAGAAGGTAATTGGAAACTAAGAAAAAGGTCTTAATTACTGGAAATAATCATCTCTCTGATAATGATGCAACTGCCAACTGCTAGATTAAAGGCATGTTTGAAATGGACAAATGATTGGTGAAACTGATTTATAGTAAGGCTCTCCTGTGAAAAGCGACTGTAAAAATGGCATCCTGGGGCTCCAAACTTTATTCTCTCTCTTCTAGATCAAATGTTCTCAGTAAACACTAATTTCAAAATAGAGGATGTCTCTGTGATGGGTTTCCCCTGGGGTGACACCTGGAACTGGGGTACCCTTGAGCTCTCTGACCTACCACCCTGGGCTCCCTCTCACACTGTGATGCTGTGATAAACTGCAAAGCCCTCCAAGCTTGCACTTCCACCAGCATTCACACAGGTTGGGACACACCCAGATGCAGTTACATGCAGGCTCTCTAATCACCAGCTTCCCCACCTAGGACCCCAGAGCAGTACTGTCCTGACCTGGTTAAATCTGGCCAGTATATGGATTTAATACCCGGTCCATCTCTCCCTCAATGTGAAGAGGACCACACTTGTGGTAACCAAGCTGAGATATTCCCCAAATATCTTATTCAAACACACACTGGTTTGGATTGAAACATAAAATAAGTTTATTAACTACAAAAGATTTTAAGTGATTATAAGTGATAGTAAACAAATCAAAGCAGATTACCTAGTAAACAAACAAAAAAGCAAACTGAGTTTAACAAACTAGATGAATTAGCAAATTCTCACTCTGAGTGATAAACAGGCTGGCAGATTCTTAAGGCACAAGCTGCCTTTGCTTTCCAGTTTGGGTTTCCCAGGTTTTCATACACAGGCCAGAAATCCCTTTAGCCTGGAACCATGACTTCCTCCAGTTGAGTCTTTGTTCCTCAGATGTTTACAGGTGTGTTGTTGTAGGGAGAGTTAGGTTCCATCATGATATCATTTCCCCCCTTTATATCTTCTTCCCACTTGCTGGAAACCTCTTTTGGTGTGACCTGGGTCAAACAGTAAGCCATTAACATTGTTTGGCCTTTTTACTGTTATACCTGTAAGGCTGCTTGTGGGTGTTTTCAACCTCACAACATGTTTCAGGAACACATACATAGCCAAACTTAATAACATATCATACAATGATAGCACATACAATCCAATGAGATATTAATATCTAGCAGATCAAGACTTTTAGAATGATACCTCAGAAGGCATACTTTGTGCAAAACATATCCTAAATTTATGACAGTGGTGAATAAGGGGGTGCTAGGGTGTCACAGTCTCAATCAAAAGCTAATGTGCATTTTGACACCCCTCCCTTAGGAGGGAAATTTCACGCCATTTTAGGGACGTTGATTTCTGCGTGTCAATGACATCAGATAAGGTGACTTGCTTTGCTCAGGCACACCTAAAGAAGAGACTGATAGGTGTTAGTGAAAAGCAAGAAAGTAACTGGGCAGATATTCAGTGAATCTGTGAATTTACATTGCAGTCCCCTTCCCTTTCTTCTGGCACAAAGGACACAGGTAATATGGCACCCCAGTATGTGGGTCATAGCAGACCTAAATAGTAAGATAGGTTGGGGAAAGGGCTGATGATCTCTGCAAGGTTTGTTGGCCTAAAGAAATAAGACTAAGATGAGACCCAATGAAGATGGGATAGTTCTTTCCACTGAAGGGCCAAATGCCACAATTATTTAAATACAGATGTAGCACATAGTTCATCAGTCTTTATTGTGAGCACAACTATGATGTGGTTGTGGGATCGAAAAAGAGCAAGATCAAATGATGGTGCTACAGTTTGTGTAGCTTAATAATAGGTCATTTCCCCCTCACAGCATTCCCTTATGGTAATCACCAAAATTCATCCTATGTATTCAGACTGTTAGAAATGTATATTTACAGCACTGAGGTACTTTCCATATTCAGAATGGGACATAATTCAAAAACCCTAGCAAAATTAAATGTTCTGCATGATAATGGCTTCTACTGTAGTAGATTGCAGTGAAACCATGAAGGAAACTCTGCAGCACAGTTCCTCATGGAGAATATTTCCAACAATGGACCTAATTCTCCATTGCCCTGCAGTTTGCATAGTCAGGCTAGGTCTACACTGGGGGAGGGGGGGATCAATTTAAGATACGCAAATTCAGCTGCGCGAATAGCGTAGCTGAATTCGACATAGCCGATCCGACTTACCCTGCCGTGAGGACGGCGGCAAATCGACCGCCGCAGCTCCCCCATCGACAGCGCTTACTCCTACCTGGGCTGGTGGAGTACGCACGTCGATTCGGGGATTGATTGTCGCATCCCGACGAGACACGATAATTCGATCCCCGAGAGATCAATTTCTACCCGCCAATCCAGGCGGGTAATGAAGAGAAGCCCTCAGTTACACTTAGGCAAAGTGGGTTCAAAATGCATTCTTATGTGGTAGCACTTTACTCCCATTATAGCCTCTTTTTCCCCAGTTATAAGTTATTAAATCAAGGGACCTGGTAGAGGAGAATCAGGCCCAGTGACTCCTATTGTGAGCTAATAGACAGTCTCTTGTATGAAGAAAAGAATGTGTCACTGGAGACCAATTTAAGGATGTTTAGAGGATTTATTTTCTGTTAGAAAGAAATGGAAGAGAAAGGAGAAAAGGGTAGTTTGGGGAGCTATAATAGCAGGATTGGATCTCAGCATTTACCATTTATGTCTGTGCATGCTATGAGCATTTCAGAGAAGTGTGTTGCTGCTTACTAAACTATCTAGATAAGATAAGGCGTGCACACACTTTTTATAGGGGATTGCTTGTCTGGTGAAGGTTGTGTTTACCCTAGATAGGGGGATGTCTTGGGATGAAATCAAAATGTGTTGTTACTCATATACCAATTGACTCATATGTGTCAATTATTCAATAGACAGTGCTTCTCAGTCTCACACAGCCTTAAATCTGGAGTCCAAGTAATAAAACCTTTAGAGCTGTAAAACTGAAATTCATAGAATGAGTTTAATATTTATTTGTATGATTATAGAATATCAGGCACTGGGAGCTTGCTGATGCAGTGGGTTAATGTATTAGTCTTTCATCCCCTGTGACCTCAGTTTAAATGAGAACTTGGATCACAAGTGAAAATGAGCTTGGTGGTCTCAGGCTAGTTTTACTTTTTATTTTCTTCATACCATCAACCAATTTGGAAAGACTGGCAGTCTGTGCTCCAGAGAGGCTCAAAACTGGAGAGAAAGGTCACAGGCCAGACTTGAGGTGAATTGCCAGAAGCTCTCTGGAGACACTTGCACAACACCTACTCATGCTAAATCTCTTCAACACCACTTGGCAATGCTAGAGAGGTGTGAACAACACAAAGGAGAGCAGAATATGGAAAGGCATAGAAATGCAAAAGGCAGTCCAAATGATTATAGAAATAAAAATGCATCATGACACACAGCTCTCAAACCCAGGTCCATAGAGTTCATGAGAGTTCACTCCAACCCTTCACCACAGTCTGTTGACAATGGCCTACCTTGTGAGGTTCCGCCCCTGAGGTCCAGCTGGTAGAGCAGCCGATTGGCCCACTGGCCCTATTTAAGCCTGCAGCAGGAAAAGGAAGCTGTTTAATCAATTGGGCTCCACCCTGCTGTGGACTGTGTTCCTTGTGCTTCCTGCTCTTGCTTCTTGATTTCCTGGCATCTGGACCTGTCTTAACATCTGTCACCTGACTTGGCCTCCAGTTTGTTTCCTGCCTCTTAAACCCTGGTATCCTGACCTGGCCTGACTCTTGTTCCCAACTCATTGTTCTGATTTCCAGTTTGCCTCCTGCCCCTGATCTCCCAGTATTCTGACTCACCTGACTCTTGACAAGGCCCTCACCAAAGGCTCTTAAGCAAAGTAAGCTGTCATGGGATAAGAGAGTAAGTACTCTCCTGGATTAGTAACTGGTCAAAAAATAAGAAACAAAGGATAGGAATAAATGGTCAATTTTCCAAATAGAGAGAGGTAAATAGTGGGGTTTCTCAGGGGCCTGTATTGGGACTGGTACTGTTCAACATATTCATAAATGATCTAGAAAAAGAGGTAAACAGTGAGGTGTCAAAATTTGCAGATGGTACAAAACTACTCAAGATAGTTATGTCCAAAAGAGACTGTGAGGAGTTACAAAGGGATTTCACAAAACTGGTTGACTGGGCAACAAAATGGCAGATGAAATTCAATGTTGATAAATGCAAAATAATTCACATTGGAAAATATCCCAACTATACACATAAGATGATGAGGTCTATATTAGCTGTTACCACTCAAGAAAGAGATCTTGGAGTCATTGTGGATAGTTCTCTGAAAACATCCACTCAATGTGCAGTGGCAGTCAAAAAGGTTAACAGAATGTTGGGAATCATTAGGAAAGGGATAGAGCATAACTAAAGAAAAGAAATGACACTGTTAGCATTACTTGGGCTTCTACTACAATGAACCTGGCCATGACTTTTAGACTGCCCAGTACAAATGCCAAGGAGCTCTGGGAAACAAGTCAGTCCAGGCATGATGGTGGGAATAAGCCAGGGTTCTGAGAGAAGAGAATTTCCCAGTACGCTATTCCTCACTGAAATGCACCCTGAGCCCCATCCAAGGATTTCCCATTTGCAGGTTCCTATCCAGCTGCACATCTTGGGGACCCCTGACAGATTTCCCTCCAACAGGCCCTCATTGATTTGGGAGCAGCGGAAAAATGTATGGATGCCTATGGTGGTGCTGCAACTCACCCCAGCAGCGCCTCCTGCTGGTCGTCTGGGAATTAGCTCTTTTCCAGCCATCGGGGCGCCCTCTTCAGGCTGATGTTCCGCCTCTGCTTGGCCCCCATGCCCCTCCCAGGACTTGGTGCCCCTTGAAACCCCGGGGTGCTTGCCCTGTCAGTAAACCCTCACTCTTAGGGTCTCCCCTCCCTGGGGAACCCCCACCCCCTATCCCCACCTTGCCTCAGTCGTAGGCTACTGCCAGTCACCAACTAGCCCCCGCTCCCTGGGGGAGACTGCAGTATAAACCACTCATCACAGGCAAGGGGTTTTTGGACCTGCTGCCTTTCTCTGCAACCCAGTACCTCCAGGGGCCTTGTACAAGGCCCTGCAGCCTGGGGAGTTGCTGGCCCAGAGCTCCCCAGCTCCTCTGGCCTTTCCACAGACCTGCTTCACTCCAGTACCCTTTAGCACTCAGGCAGCTAGGTCCATCTCCCTCCTCAGCTAGAGGGAGACTCTTGCTCCTGGCCCACTGCCCTCTTATAAGGGCCAACTGGGCTCTTATTAAGCCAGCTACAGCTGTGGCTGCTTTTCCAATCAGCACAGCTTTCAGAGCTGCAGCCCTCTCCAGGGCTGCTTTTACCACTGCAGCCCTCCCCAGGGCTGCTTGTACCCTTCCAGGGCCAGAGCGGGGTGATCACCCCGCTACAATGCCACTGCAGCTCAGGACCTATTGATTTCCCCTGCTACACAAGGCCATGTCTGATGTGAGTGAAACTATTGACAGTTCCTTGCTGTCTTCAGGTCCAGTTATGAAGGAGACTGTTCCTCAAGGCCATTATTCAGGGACAGAGAAATAATACAGTTTGTCATGATCCATTCCCCACATTTTCCCCACATCCTGTATCTCCTGGCTAATCCTTCATGATCCCCTCATTCACTGGCAAGAAAAGAAGGTCACTTTCCTATCAGAATTCTGCCAATGGCATATCCGGGGAACAAGGAATATTGCACCCAGACCCGAGAAGGCTTAAGTACATGTAGTTGCCTGCATTGAAACACCTATTGAGGGAACTGGGGAACTTCCCCTCCCCCAAGTACTGTGACTTCACTCATATCTTTGAGAAGAAGAATGCAGAAAGCCTCCACCCACATCGGGACTGTGATTTCCCCATAGAACTTCAGCCAGGGGCAAAGATACCATTTGGGAAGATATACACAATGTCAAAGCCTGAACTAACTGTGTTATGAGAATATCTTCAAGAGAACCTGGCCTGGGGGCTAATGTGGAAGTGGATTTCACCAGCCAGTGCCCCAGACCTTTTGGTAAAAAAAAGGACAGCAGCTTCAATCACTGTGTTGATTACAAAAGCAGATAACAATTGGAAGCCATTACCTGCTACCCCTAATCCCTGAGTTGATGGACCATGTGGGGGCTTCCCGCATATTCACTTAACTGGACCCTCAGACAGTTTACAATCTCCTCTGTAACTGAGAGGAGGATGAATGGAAGACTGCCTTTTGGACCTACTATGGTCACTTTGAATGTTTAATTATGCCATTCAAACTGACTAATGCCCCGGCAATGGTCCAGCACTTCATTCACAATGTGCTACTAGACCTACTGGACCAGTTCCTTGCGGTATACTTAGATGATATTTTGATCTTTTCAGACTATCTAGACCAACACACCACCCACATCTGGACAGTCTTGGAGAGACTATGACAACACTGTCTGTACACTAATCTTGAGAAGGGCACATTTGATCAGACCTCAATTGACTTTCTGGGTTTCATTCTGTCCCTGGAAGGAATCAAGATGGATCTGCACAAAGAAATCCACTGCACACTTACGGCCATGAACAAAGCCAGTTTACACCAGCTCAGGATCCAGCCAATGAAATCACACCTAAGCTTAGCCAAAATATATTTTTTTCCGTAGCAAAGGTAGGTATGCTTTGTGGAAAGGCATTGTAAGGTTTTCAGACACTCCTTTTTTTGTGCAGCAATTAACTTAAATTCAGCTCTGGAAATAGCTAACTTTTTTTGAGAAATGTAAAGGAATTTTAGTCAAGAAATTAGATTGAGTTAATAAGTCTGTTTGAAATGGAAGCCCCAAAAGAAATAAGTGCAGTGCTTACTTTGTGCCAGTGCTTGCCAGGGCTGAGCCCTGACATCTCCAGGCTTGGCAGTTCATAGCCTCCACACCTCTGAACTTACCACATCAGTTATGAAAGTTAAAAAAAATTGCTTGAATACCTAATTGCTTGAGCTCCAGCTCCTCTTTCATTAGGGGGGAGGAATACCTCAGTGGTTTAAGCATTGGTTTACTAAACCCAGGGTTATAAGTTCAATACTTGAGAGGGCCACTTGGGGATCTAGGGCACAATCAGTACTTACTCCAGCTAGTGAAGGCAGGGGACTGGACTTGATGACCTTTTAGGTCCTTTCCAGTTCTATGAGATAGGTATATCTCCATTATAAATTAAGCACTTAGTCAATATCATTTTCATCACTGGTACTAGTATGTAAAATGACATCCAGCACTGCAAATTGTCAGCAAAAATATGCCATTCACTTGATATAGTAAAACAGTCTGGCACCATGGATGGCACCATGCTTTCAATGAAATAGCAACATCAAAAAGAAAAAATAATACCCTCTCCTTCCATCTTCAAGCAGCAAAAAGAACTTGTTTTTTTCCTCTTAGAAAAAAGACTTCTCCATGATCCATTTATTTGTTGTCTCTGGGCCAGGCTATTGAAATTCATTCTTCCTGACAATACAGCTCATCTGCCATGTGGCTCCCCAGTTCCTAAAGTAGAACAGACCTGATCAGGTATAATCCATGAGTGCTCCACAACCTGCATTTACTCCCCATTCACTAGTGTAGTCATTTCAAAGCACTGAGTTGGCCCATGCTATCTTCAGAACCAAACCATTTGTCCCTTTGTGCCTTGCCATGGGACCTTAATTCTACTGTCAGATGACACCCCAGGTAAGAATATTAGGAGCCCTCTTGGCTGAAGATGCCAAGCTATGGAGACCAGGATGTGCTCAATCTTGTCTCATTTGAGAGAATACTGCAACACACATTTCTTCACAAAGGCCTTCAAAGTGAAAGTGAAAGTGAAAGAAGCACCCAACCATGTTCTTTTGGAATATTGTTCCAAAGATAGCAGCCAGTGACTAGATCAAGAGAAGGGTAGACTTTAGAAGTATTGTTTAGCTCTGCTTTGGCTAGAACTTGCTGTGGTTCTTAATCATGCAATGCGGTGCTTTAGAAATACTTATAGGCGTAATTATTTAACAAGTAGCAGTTTTATATTTCTTGCCCTTTACTTATAAAAGAAAATGTAAAACTCACAGACACAAAATATTACCTAGACTAATAGTTTAATAGGTACCAGATTCAAAGGTACAATAGGACTTTCAGGAGTGGGGAATATACCATTATCACTTTTAGTTTGTGAGCGAAGCTGATTTTCTTCCCACCTCCACATCTTTGTTTTTAAATAAATATCCTGCTCATGGTGGGGAGGCTGATTAGAATAGCAAAGGAAATATCGTATGTCTTGGGACACAGTTGCCTTTTTAGAGCCCCAGAAGATTCAACAGTTCACATCTTCTCATCCTTGGTGTGGCTTCAGAACAGATGCTTAAAAAATAAATAAATGTCAAGCTTTCAGTTAAAAACATTTGCGTCCAATCGTGTGTCTTTGAAATGTTTAATGATTTTTTTTTAATTACAAACAATCCTCTTCAGCATTGAATGGCCTTTGAGATATTTCATACTTAACTACCCTTTCTGTCATAGACTTGCTCTTAAGCATTATTTTTCTCTCAGCTGTGCAAATTTTAAACTTTCAGAATGGATAGAATATTCTACATTGCTCTTCAAAGAGCCTTGTGTAAGACTGCCAAAAGCCAATTCTAGTTTTAAATTGCTGCCTACGTACAAATGAATTGGTTCACTTATTTCATGAATATATTTTTTTTCCAAGACAAGGCTGCTGAAATAAATGATTATGTTCCTAATTAAATGATAAAATAGCCCCAAAATGTAAGTTAAATTTGAGTTTGGGGGTTGAGGCCACCAAAGCCTATGCCTGTGTTTCTGTGTCTCAGTAAGTATATAGCTTTAGCTTAGGGGTCGGCAACCTCTGGCACACGGCTCGCCAGGGTAAGCACCCTGGTGGGCCGGACCGGTTTGTTTACCTACCACATCAGCAGGTTTGGACGATCGCAGCTCCCACTGGCCGCGGTTCGCCGTCCCAGGTCAATGCAGGCGGTGGGAAGCGGCACGGGTGAGGGATGTGCTGGCCGCGGCTTCCCACCGCCCCCATTGGCCTGGGACAGCGAACCGCGGACAGTGGGAACCACAATCGGCTGAACCTGCCGACACGGCAGGTAAACAAACTGGCCCGACCCAGCAGGGTGCTTACCCTGGCGAGCCGTGTGCAAGAGGTTGCTGACCCCTGCTTTAGCTATTTATTATGCAAACACTAAAGGTCACATCTTCAACTGCTGTAAACTGATAGAGCTCCATTGACTTCATTAATAATGCTGCCAGATCAGTCATTGGCAGGGACTGAACTTGGCAACTCTGGATCTAAATATATGCATCTCTGCTACTTGAGTTAAAAGCCTCTGCTGAACTGCCGATAGAAGCATTATTACAAATGTTAACCTGTATGATGTGCTGTGGGCAGGGCCATCCCTAGGAGGGTGCGGGGCCTGGCGCAGAAGTGATGAATCTGTAACTTCCGGGACTGACCTGTCACTTCCAGGACTGAGTGTGCTGGCTAATTGCACTGGCCTTAGGGACCCCCCAAAGCGCGGGAGTGGTCGCCCCAATTCACCATACCCAAGCTCTCGATGAGCTTTCCTTGCCAGGGCAGCACATAGAATCATAGAATATCGGGGTTGGAAGGGACCTCAGGAGGTCATCTAGTCCAACCCTCTGCTCAAATCAGGACCAATTCCCAACTAAATCATCCCTGCCAGGGCTTTGTCAAGCCTGACCTTAAAAACTTCTAAATAAGGAGATTCCACCACCTCCCTAGGTAACCCATTCCAATGCTTCACCACCTTCCTAGTGAAAACGTTTTTCCTAATATCCAACCTAAACCTCCCCCACTGCAACTTGAGACCATTACTCCTTGTTCTGTCATCTGGTACCACTAAGAACAGTCTAGATCCATCTTCTTTGGAACCCTTTCAGGTAGTTGAAAGCAGCTATCAATTCCCCCTTCATTCTTCTCTTCTGCAGACTTAACAATCCCAGTTCCCTCAGTCTCTCCCCATAAGTCATGTGCTCCAGACCCCTCATCATTTTTGTTGCCCTCTGCGGGACTCTTTCCAATTTTTCCACCTTCTTCTTGTAGCGTGGGGCCCAAAACTGGACACAGTACTCCAGATGAGGCGTCACCAATGTCGAATAGAGGTGAATGATCACATCCCTTGATCTGCTGGCTTATAGAAGCTGAGTGCAGTGCTTTAGAGTGAGGGATAGCTCAGTGGTTTAAGCATTGGCCTACTGAACCAAAAGTTGTGAGTTCAATCCTTAAGGTGGCTGTTTAGGAATCTAGGGCCAAAAAAAAACAAAAAAAAAACCCACAAAGCCTGTCAGGGACAGTACTTGGTCCTGCTAGTGAAGGCAGGGCACTGGACTCAATGACCTTCCAAGGTCCCTTCCAGCTCTATGAGATAGGTCTTCCGCTTGTGGCTAGTTACATACATTCATACTTATGAAGACATTAGAAAAAGATATTGAAGCACAATTTTTAACAGTTCATATATCACTGCATCATCCCTTAATTAGACTCAGTACACCAGATGGTTCTATATTTCATAGGGAATATATTGTATTGGTCTTCCCAAACATGTTTCACTCTCATTAATCAAAGTGATATACTATATTTGGTTTTTAAGCTCTTTTTACATGACTCAACAGATTTGAAATCTGAGTCATATATGGCCCTAGTGTTGAAGCATTATGATTTACTCTGCATGACAATGTCAAGCAGTTTACAGTAAATGACATCTACAGTCACTCTAGCAGTCAGCCAACATTAAGAACATATTTGGGGGCATGTCATAATTTCTCAGCATTTGACATGAAAGCACAAAGTTCTGTTGGATACCACAATCAGATGTTTATTAGTGTCACAACAGTGTATAACAATGTGACTTTGTTTATTCCAGACATGCCTTTGTACTTTACCCGTATTACACAGTGTTCTTGACAATGCTGAACCTAACATTTTGCCTGACTACAGCTGTAAAATGTTTAAATCGCAGGCTTTTGCTGTTGGAAAATGAAAGAAAAGCAATGTGTCTGATGCTGGCCTAATGAAGTACAGGACTTCTTTGGGGAATAAAGATGTGATAATTCCTATAACTAAAAGCATTCCATGTAAATTGTCAGCTATTCACATTAAAGAAATAACTAATGAATAACTGCATGCAAGATTCCATGGAGATTAGCAGTAAAATATTTAATATCAACTGATGTTATCAATCATTTCCCAATGTAATTACCTACATTGTTGAATAGAAAATTACCTTTAAAACCATGTTTCAATTTATTAACTATTAATTATTACAGATAACTTCTAAAATATGGCTGTTAACATATACCATTTTCTAGTTTCACTTTTCACAATTACTATAGAAGAATTACACTCTGTAGATATTTTATTATATTAATTCCTTTTCCACCATACTTCATAAGAAAAGGGAAATATAATTTGAACCAATATCCCTGCAATTAGTTATCTTTGACTCGATCCCATCTTTCTGATTTGTTTTATTTCTTGCCATAATTCTTAATGCCTGTCTCGTCTAGAAGAAATCTAGATATCTCTTAAGCCATTTAAATTATTTAATTTACTTGTGCCCCCAGTGATTGATTCTGTATCCAAACAAACAATTATGTTTCAAAAAATAGACTTGAGAAGGACTCAATATTAATTTTGTGCCTTCCCGGTTGTTCCCAAAGATAGAAGGCTGTAGGTGATGTCTTTGAGGAACAGCTCCTGGAACGGGGTAATGTGAAGGTGAACAACTCTAAAAAAGACTGAGGGATATTGTACCTAAACCTGGTTCATAAGCACCACAGGGTTGAAGATAAAAGCATAGAAGAAGAGCTGCTAAGTAGCTCTTCAGTACTGAAGCCTGAAGGCAAGCTCTGTGGAAGTGCTTCAGTTTGTCCAACACCATGAGTTATAATGAACATTTGGTTAAAAAAGGAAATTGGGTTACTACTATTCAGAAAAATAAAGGTTGCATTGTATCTGTTGGATTTATTCTAGACAAAAGGAACAAATTTCATTCTCTGAGAGAAAATCCACATTTAAGTAGTTAGTATCTAGCCATGGTTAATATGGCATGGCATACAGCACCTGCCATAGACCTGGTGTAGTTATTAATACCAAGAGCCACAACATCTACTGGAGGAGAATCTTATAAAGGTCTTCTCTGATACTAGTGCCATTGAATCTGAGATCTACAATAGATCTGCTTTAGAAGTTACTGGGAATAGTTATCTCATCCATAGATATTATAGCAATGCCAAGTCTACGTGTGATGCCCACCATCCTGGCTAACACTAGGGAGTGAACAAGGGACCTCCAAAGCTGAGACCATATGTCTACCACTTAAGCTAAGGAGTCAGGTCTATAGCTAAGATGTAATGGACTCACATCCTCTATGGAACAGACACAAAGGGTGACGCATAATACACACTGACCAATGAGTTAAATATTCATGTCCACAGATTTCTGTTCTTGACTCCAAAGGTCACCTCCCTGCAAACTAATACAAAGATAAAGATGCCTTTCTACCTCATCAAATCTCTCAAAAGGTAATCACAGATGGACAAACCCATTCAAAGTCTGCCAGTAGTGGAACCAAAGATAAATTATTTTTATGCTAATCATCTTCCTCTGTGGCTGTGAGCACACTCCTAGGTAATCTGAGTTCCAAAATCAGCCAAGGAGTACAAAATGAGCACCAACTGATTGGATTTGAGGGTATGTCTGCACTGCACACTTAAGCCCAGATCTCTGGGACCCAGACTTGGGGACTCAGTGTTCCCAAGCCCATGCTCGAGCATCCAAACTGCATAGTAAATCTGGGTTTACAGCTCCTGGACCAGGTCTCACAGCTGTGCTAATGCATCCATTCTGCATCCATCTGTGGGTTAACCTACAACCACACTGCAAAATGACAGGGCATGGGCATGAGTCACAGTGGCATTTGGGCTCTAACCCTCCTGCCAATAGGGTTATAGGAGCTCAGCCCTGAGTGCTTGCTGATCCAACTCAGACTAATTTCTGTGTGGATGGAAGGCAGGTTTGGGCACAAACCTGAGCCAGAGCCCAGGTTTAGTGTGCTATGTAGACATGCCCTGAGAGTCTAGGCATTGTAGTTAGAAATTTCCCAAATGTAATGGTTTATGCCAAAATATGTGATTTTTTTCATATATTAGAAAAAAACTTTTATGCATTTGACACACAAATACAACAAACTCCTTATATGAGGGTAGGGATCTGTGGCTACCAATTGGTATTAAAGGCACTTCTGTCATGCCTGTTATTGAGATCATACAGAATGCAGATGCACAAGTCTGGAACACAAGCAGTAGATTTTAGCTTATCTTTGTGACTCAAAGTAAATAGACCAATTTTGATCTAGCTGCTCTGATTAACCACAAGGAACATCCAGAAGCAACTTCATCACACTTATTACACTACAAGCATATGCGGGGGAGGAGTGTTCTTCCCTGCCCGCCAAGGCATCCTATAGCCATCCCTAAGTCCATCCACAAACAGATATTCAGCTGTTTATCAGATACAAGATATGTCATAGGGTCATGAATTACTTACTGTAGTAAACCGCAGGATTGATGCATAAGAGGGAATCAAGCCCACAATCACATCTTCAATGGTGCTGAATTACTGGTCCTGTGAAGAAAATGTACAGATGTTCCAGTCATAATGTATACAAATTACAGATTAATCAATTTAAACTTTGTAGGCTGAAAGAAATAGCCTCCAGTCATTATTCCTTAAAGAAAGAAAAAATCCACAGGGCACACTCTCAGTTTACATTGCAGTATTAACAGAAACATTTTAGAAGAATCAGACCTCAAAGTAATAACCACATAAAAAACCACAATATAAACCCACATCACAGAATTATTTTGATTTATGTTAGTAGTGTAGATAGAATTACCTCAGGGAATTTACAGTGCAATTCAAGTGGAAAAAAGATAAGTCTCAAAATTTGGTCTCAGTACAGTTTGCTACAGAGAAGTCTCACTCAAGAGGGTCATAAACTGACTTTAATGGAAGTTAGTAATTTGCCTGCTGCATGTTGAGTCGCCTAATTGTTGTTTATGTTGATGTAATTGCTATGATAAAAGTAGTAAAATGGACTAAACCAGATTTTCAGAGCTGTAGAATGATATCCTCATTAAATTAAGAGATGATCACTAAATTCAATCTGATTGGCTATTAAGACATTTTCTAATGTTAATTCTGCATAATAAAACATGTTTTACTTCATGTAAGAGACAACACAGGCAGAACAATGCCAAGAAATGAATAGAGCTATTTGAAGTCTGATTAACACTGATGTATTTCTTCTTCACTATTTTCTGGTTTCTTTTTTTCATATTGTTGGTCCTTTATAGATCATTCTATAATTGAATAGGTCAGAATAGGAAATCATCTAATGGAACTGGGAGTCAGGACACACTAGTTCTATTTCCAGGTCTTCCATTGGCTCACCCCATGACCTAACACAAGTCACTGGATCTCTCTATACTTCCATTTCCACATCTTATCTGTAAAAGAAAGATAAGAGTAAAAAAGGTATGTTCTGAGCATAAAAAATACTTTTCACTTATTTAGCGATTACAATCTGAGGATCTTAACATGCTGTACTAATATTAATTAAGTAAGCCTGACTATACCCCTGTGAGTAAGTAGTAGTATCTCCATGGGGAGGTGGATATACAGAGAAGATAAGACTGCAGTTTTGAAATCTGCGTATGTAAAGGTAGGCACATAAATCCATATATAGGAATCTAAGTATGATTTTGATTTTCAAAAGGTACTGAACACCTATCACTCCCATTTTGCACCCAAGTTTGCTATCTACAGCTGCCATTTCATTGAATCTAAGGCACAATGAAGATTGTTGTCAGTTTTGGACATAGTTCTGATGTACTCTCATGTACTGAAGCTGTTGATAGGCTTTCCTTCCTCCTTCAAAGGCACATCTGAAAAAAGAGAAGACTGGGTGGCAAAAAGAAATAACAAAAACCTTCTAGTTTTGAGAATACTGAGGAAGCACTGATGTACTGAGAGGACTGCTCAACACGAGGCCCCTGCAAGGAAAGGTGGAGATGCAAGACCTGAAGGGATTTCAGCAGGGATGCAATGAGAAGAGGCATCAAGGTTGGGGCTGATGCTCAAACATCAGGACAGTTACTAATGTACCAAGAAAAAAAAAATCAGTTCAGATGCTGCAGTAGGTGCTGAGATGGATGGTACAGCAGGCTTTGAAACACTCAGAATCAACTGCCAAAATGCTACAAAAATGCACTGGAACTTTAAAGGTAAAAGCTTCACAATTTAGGCAACTGACTGGACTGATTGCAAGATAGGCTAAAGGATACACACAAGGATCATGTGGAAGAGCTGGAGAGACACAAGAAAATTGTGAAAGTGAGCTCTTTAACCATCGTTGGCCAAGAAAGAGCTGATAAGAATGTTTGGTGGGCAGTATTTACATCTGACAGTGATGGTATGTGATGGCCAGAAGAGCTTGTTGATTTTTTTTTTTCAGTGAACCATTTAGTCAATGAAAAATGGAGTTCTGCCAACTGAAACTATTCACAAATTCACGTCAAAATTGCTGAATTTCATTGTCATCCATAGTGGCAATTCATAGTCATCCATAATGACAATGATTAGTCATGGGGCCAGGGACAGAAAGTGGGCATGACTTTTAGACAGGTGGTTGGTTAGAACACTCACCGAATATGTGGGAGTCCCAAATTCAATGTCTCCTTCTGAAGCTGTGCTACCTTGTATAAATACTTATACACACAGCTTCAGGAGGAGACATTGAAAGAACCCATTCCAGAATATCTCATAATCCGAGGGCACTCTCCTGCAATTTGGGAGACCCATATTCTTCAAATTCCTTCTCTACTACAGACAGAGGAGGGAACTGAATTTGAGTCTCCAACATCTCACGGAGCTAAAGATGATGAGGGAGGCCCTCCTTCCCTGCCCTCAGTTCTTTTGCAAATCTAGTCTTCCTTTGCTTTTGTCAAAATTCACAAAATCAAAATGCAAAATTTCAATTCGGGTTTAAATGAAACATTTCATTTTGACCCAGCTTGAATTTTTATGACTTTTCAGCTTGACAAAAATGTTGAAAAACTTGCTTTTCAGTTTGACCTGAAACCAAACCTTTTTTTATTTTTTTTATTTTTCAGAATTGCCAGAAAACTGTTACTTATCTGGCTCTATTGACCAGTAGAAAGCATGAGTTGGCTCTTCTCAGTGAACACTGGACTTGGGGGTCAAAACTGAGATAGTTCCTCCAGTTTCACACAAAAACCCAAGAGTGAGAATCCTGACAGCTGGTGGCTTCATAAAAAAATACAATAAATATGTTTCAGGCAAAGTTAACTTATCAATATGAAAAACTGATACAAAACAACATAAATGCATAATTACCAAGACTAATACATACTAAACGAAAGCAACTAAAGGCTTTTGTTACTCTGCTATTAACCTGTGACATCCTTTGCCACAGATCCCCCTCCTTGCCATTTACTAATGATTTACATTTACTAATCATTTATATCATATGTTATTTCTGCACTGTGGGAGGAGCTTCCTTGGTCTTGGCTTATGAAAATACGGCCTAGTGTTCACTTCCTTCACTCATGGGGGAAAGGGAATTAACTAATTAGGGGGTATCTGTGTAGGCCTGTGTCTGTAATTACGAGTGCAGTATACCCCTTGTTACTGCTGCCAGCAGGATCCTAGATGTTAGGGCCCTCTGGAAAGAAAACTGGATATTATATAAGTCCTTTGTATTAATTAATATAAGAATCACTGCAATGTGTTGCTCTGGGAATTGGTCGTGGTTTTCATGATGAAGGCTTGCTGAATCAGACCAGAATTCAATTCATTTCTATCCTCTGAATCAAATTCTTCCCTCAGTCACATCTGGGCAGCTTCTTTGAAAACAATAGAATTGTAGAAGTATAAAATAAGGGAGGATCTTGCCCTGTGTCTTATTGTAAGCATGGTTTGCAATTCTGTAGCATGTAAGTAAAAGGCATTTTAAACTAAAGTCAAATTGACTCCAAACACAACACCACCTTCAATTTACCCATCAGATAAAATCTTGAAATAACATAAAATGTATTGTTTTTTGTTGCAAATATTTATTATTAATGATTATTATTATTATTATTTATTAGCAATTACAGGGTACTCATCACCATGGTATCTAGGCTCACACTTTAAGGGGGGAGCATACAACATTACCCAAACTTAACTAGCAAATTCTTTGTGACATTCCACCCACTCTTCTCCTGAAGCACTGAGCTTGTCAAAGACAGAGGGGAAAAAAAACCAACCAGCCAAAACAGAGCTCTGGGCAATCATGCTTTTAACTCCAGTCCAAAAAATATTCTAGAGTCTAAACATCACCAAGACATCCTTCACCTGAGCACCAGAATGACCCACAGCAACTAAATCCAAACAAACAAACAAAAAAGAGAGAAGATAACTGGATTTAAAGGTATTCATCTCTCCTTATATAACTCCCTATGTATATACTTACATTTACGTGGCCCGCAAAGAACAGTAATAGAGAACAAAGAAAAAAACTCCCTATATAAATTAGGTGCTTTCCACACATGTCTGGGAAAATATGTCTTATATAATTTTAATTTCAGAATGTTTGACATCTGATGGTCCATTTTCTTTGGGAAAAAAACAGTTAATTGTTAATATTAGATTCCATAAACAAGTATAACAAAAAAGGGCACTAGAATCAGAATGAAAGAACATGAAAGGCATGATGTTGACAGTATTAATACCAAATCTGATAGAACATAGCAGTTATAGAAACATAAAACATGTTGAAAACATCATAATTATAACTGGTTAGAGACCAAAGAGATATGTGCAATAAAAGCAAACATAAAAGCAATCAGATAAGACACATTAAAAGGGAATTTTGCTGTAAACATGAATGATAGCTACAGGATAATATTTTGCTGACATTATTCAATTAAAATAAAATGATATTTTATGACATTGATCTTTGTTATTTATTTGTTTACTTCACTTGTTTGGGATTAGCTTTCAAGTTTCACATACAAAATTCTAACATCATGTAAAGGGAAATGTTATACCAATGGCTTATACATGGCACAAAGTCCTGAAAACACTCTGAGGACACTGCTTTCCACTCTGTAGCAGATCAAACTGTGTTGTTCTATAATCATCTTTACAGTAATGATATAGGAATATCTAAATATAAACAAATCCTGTGCAAATACAAGGTAATGCAAACCTATCACACAAATGTGCTTAGTTGGGTTATCCTATTCCCTGGGCGCTGCTGCTCTAGGAACTGATTTTGCAAGCTGCTCCATATTAGTGGACCCTTACACCCAGGCAGATGTACACTGACTTCAAGAGGAAACTACACAGGCCCAGAAGTCCACCCACATAAGCAGCTTGCAGAATATGGACTCTCGTCTCCTCCCTTATGGCAGTACTGAGAGCAGGAACCATACTGTCAATGACAGAGTCTCCTCCTATTTGGGTTGTAGCAACCATCAGAGGAGCAAAATCATCCTGAGATCAAGATGTTAAATACATTTCCATGGAAAATGGGAGGGGTCAGTCCCTGTATGAGACAAGGGCTTCTTTTTCATACTGATCCTGGGGAGCTACAAGGTTGGAGTTATATGCACTACCTCCTAAGCCCTCCAAGCTCTCCCTTGTCAGAAGGGAAGGTGTAAATATAAATTTTGCTTTAATGTTATGTTCCAGAAACCACGATAAAGGGCGAGTTAGGACTTCTGCCATAGATAGAAAGATCATCTTTAGTTTCATGCCCTTGTAACTTCTGCTTCTGAAATAGTTTCATTAGCTTATATATTTTGCTTGGAATATTTGGAAATTTTCTAAAATATACCAAAGACAGACAATGGCCTAACTTGCTCTATGTGTTACCTTTTTATTCTTATTGTACAAGTGAGAGTTATGATGCTGGATTGCATGAGAACTTGGTATATAAAAATCAGCTCTTGCAGGACCTCTTGGATAGTTGAGTTCAGGATGCACATGTTAGGGCCTGATTTCAGGGCCTTGCTGTAATGGATGCACCTACTCCGAAACATGCAGAGTGGAAGATGATTGATCACTTCAAGATGTCATTGGGCCGAGTGCTTTGACATCTGTTGGAATTAGGAACTTTGCTGGGAATTTTTCTCAGAGCCTATGTGTCTACCCGAGACTCAGCAGCTACTTGAGGTTCTTCCTAGGATCTCAATGTTGGATGTGGAAAGACTCGAACATGAGTTGACACTCTCAGAATTGACTTCTGTCCTAAATGACTTTGCTCCAGGCAAGGCACCTGGTATTGATGGGTTGCCTGTTGTGTTTTATAAGGTCTTTTGGGGCCTAACTTGCTCCAGGATTTTCAGGAGAGCATCAGAGAGAAGATATTGTCATTCAGTTGTCATCAAGCAGTTCTTACCCTGTTGCCTAAGAAGGGGGACCTTAGGGAGGTGAAGAATTGGAGACCTGTTTCCCTGTTTTGCTCCAAGTATAAACATTTTTTCAAAGGCCTTGGCAAATAGACTGGAAACTGTAATTGGTTCAGCCATGCATCCTGATCAGACCTATTGCATCCCCAAAAGGTCCATTTTTGATCATTTTTTCTAGTGCAGGTTGTGATTTCAGCCTCAATAATGTTTGATTTGCACATTGGGTTGATTTCTTTTGCTCAAGAGAAGGCTTTTGATCATGTAGATCATGGGAATTTGTTTCACACCCTTTGTGCTTTTGTTTTTGGGTCCAGGTTTGTCTCCTGCATTCAGTTACTCTAACCATATATATCTATATAACCATGTCAATCCAAGGACATTAGAGAGACAAAGTGGATGAGGTAATACCTTAGAAGAATGATAGAATCATAGAAGATTAGAATTAGAAGAGACCTCAGGAGGTCATCTAGTCCAACCCTCTGCTCAAAGCAGGACCAACCCCAACTAAATCATTCCAGCCAGGGCTTTGTCAAGCTGGGCCTTAAAAACCTCTAAAGATGGAGATTCCACCACCTCCATAGGGAACCCATTCCAGTGCTTCACCACCCTCCTAGTGAAATAGTTTTCCTAATATCCAACCTGGACCTCCCCCACTGCAACTTGAGACAATTGCTCCTTGTTCTGTCATCTGCCACTGAGAACAGCCTAGCTCCATCCTCTTTGGCATCTCCCTTCAGGTGGTTGAGGCCTGCTATCAAATCCCCCCTCACTCTTCTTTTCAGACTAAATAAGTCAAGTTCCCTCAGTCTCTCTTCATAAGTCATGTGCCCCAACCCCCTAATCATTTTCATTGTCCTCCACTGCACTCTCTCAATTTGTCCACATCCTTTCTGTAGTAGAGGGCACAAAACTGGACACAATACTCCAGATGTGGCTTCACCAGTGCCGAGTAGAGGGGAATAATCACTTCCCTCGATCTGCTGGCAATGCTCCTACTTGTATTGGACCAACTCATGTTGGTGAGAGACACAAGCTTTTGAGCCACACCGAGTTCTTCTTCATGTCAGTGGCTCTGTGTGGCTCCCATTGGCCAGGAACCGTGAACTGCAGCCACTGGGAGCTGTGCGGGACCGTGCCTGTGGATGGTCAATGTCAGCAAAATGTCTCGAGGCCCGCAATCAAATTACGCTGATGGGTTGCATGCTGAAGGTTGCCAATCCCTGCCCTACAACAACACACCTAAAAGTACCAGAAGAAAGACTGGGTTATCACAACATCAGAATGCAAGAGGGAACCCAGACTGGTGAGTCAGAAGGCTCAGCTGTACCTCAGTTCCAGAGGGTACCATGGGGGAGGACCCATGACAGCATCTCCCTCTACTCTTTTTAGAAAAAGTTCAAAACTTTCTTTTGAACATTTTCTAGAATGGTATCATTGGCTGAGGCACAGTATTTTGTATCTGCCAGTTGTGGAAGGAGGCATAGGTGCCAATTTTCTCAGTGCCAGTGGGTGCCCGTGCCCCCCCGGTCCTTTCCCCACCCCTGGGCCCGCTCCAACTCCACCCCATCCCCCTCTCGCCTCTCCCCCATTTCAACCCCATCCCCAAAGTCCCCGCCCTAACTCTGCCCCTTCCTGCCCCTATTGGATTCCTTCTCCAAATCCCCGCCCTGGCCCCACCTCTTCCCCCCAGTGCTCAAATCTCCTCCTCCCCCCTCCCTCCCTGCCCCACAAATCAGCTGTGTCACAGCGCAAGCACTGGGAGGGAAAGGGGAGAAGCAGGACGTGGTGGCACGCTTGCGAAGGAGGCAGAGGTAAGCTGGAGTAGGGGGGCGGGGCCACGGGGAACTTCTGGTGGGTGCTGAGCACCCACCAATTATTTTGAGCACCCACAGAGTCGGCGCCTATGGAAAGGGATCAAGGTATCATTGATTTTATGAGCTAGGGGTCACCAAATGAAATTAATAGGCAGCAGATTTAAAACAAACAAAAGGAAGTATTTTTTCACACAATGCACACTCAAACTGTGGAACTCCTTGCCAGAGGATGTTGTGAAGGCCAAGACTATAACAAGGTTCAAAATAGAATGAGATAAGTTCATTGAGGATAGGTTCATCAATGGCTACTAGCCAGGATGACTAGGGATGGTGTCCCTAGCCTCTGTTTGCCGGAAGCTGGGAATGTGCAACAGGGAATGGATCACTTGATGATTACCTATTCTCTTCATTCCTTATGGGGCACCTGGCATTGGCCACTATTGGAAGACACGATACTGGGCTAGATGGACCTTGTTCTGACCCAGTATGGCCATTCTTATGTTCTTATGAAACTTTCCTGGCTGAGTAACACAAAGATGTATTAGCAGATGGCTTAATATGTCCGAGTATTCTTGAACCATTATGATGCTGAGATATACATGTTTTATTGTGATATCATAGGTAAATTATTTTTTTTTCTTTTTAGGTTACCTACTTTACAGCTGGTATGTGGGCAGCTGACATCAATAACTACACTGGTTGCACTTAAAAATATCTTCCATTTTGGATGATTCTACTAGTTTGAGAGCTAGTCCTCTATATTTAAAATGGAGAATTCTGCTTGAACTGAGAACATCTTTCTAAACAGAAGAATGTTTTTAAGTGCAACTTCTGCAATTACAAAATATAATTCAACCTCCTCCTCCTCTCTGCACTTAAAAATAGCACATCAAAACATTTAATTTTTAGGTCTAATTTTATGTCTGTAATGCCCAGGGATATTGAGGGAGAGGAAACTGATGATTTTTTAAAACCAAGATAATAGGAAGTATCGTTGTACACCATGCAGAAATATAGATTATATGAGAAATGGTTTGATATGATAAAGAGTACCGAAGCCACAATCAAAGCACCTGAAAGTTATGATAATTGTGAATTTTAAGAGGAACATTTATTGGTGCCTCCAGCTGCAAGGCAAATCCTGAAGGAAATGGAAGACATGGGAACTACTGAAAAACCAGACTCAGTGACAGCATGTGAGCACCTTTTAGAGTAAAAAAGAAACACACATATTGAAAAAATACCTAATTCCACAATTGTATCAGAGCTGCAGGTGCACACTGCATAGAACATCAAATTGCCAGATTTAGAGGGGTGGGACGTCTGTACCCAATATGTTGAGAGTGATGTGACTGAACATATTCTTATAAATGGATGGGGACAAAGACATGGTTTGGGATGGGATGAGATGCTGAGGTGAGGATTTTATCAGACACCAGTTCATTGAATTGTAATGAAGTTTTCTTGTTTTGTATCTGGTGTACTGTACATTGGATAGTGCTTCATGAAGAACATATATGAACAATGGACATAAATGCTTTGGGGTGGGGGTGGGAGTGGGGGGCGGGAAAGGACAAACCTTGGAGAATATTGTGAAAAATTTAAGGAAGATATTGAAAGGTAGCACTGCTGAAATTGAAGCCCACGTCTGTGCTGTGATAATGTACAGTGTATGGGATGTCAGTGGAATATGTAGTACAGGTTATATACTATTAAGAGAAGCCGTCAATACGTAGGAAAGGGGGAGTCAATGGATGCATTTAGAATTACCAATGCCTAATACTAAAGATAAAAGATAGCATCCTTCTGACACTGACCAGAAACCCTAAATAGCATTTTGGGAGGCTTTCGGAGATGAGCAAGTAAAAATGGCAATTTGTTTTCAAAAGCTCTGTTAATCTGATTTGTAGGTGACAGAAGGTTACAATGGATCTAAAGAGTAAATGGTATTTTCAGAAATGATGTACTCTTGTAATGTATCCACTTGCCAAATTTGAAAGCTCTAGATAAAGCATGGGGCAAACTATAAGGACTGTGATACTGAAAACATCTGAAATTAATACCTACCTAATCTTTGAGGTAAAATTCAGTTTCAGTAAAAAAACTAAAAAAAACCCTGCTTTTGTTTCCACGTTGACATTTTAATTAAATCACTTTTCAGACTAAAATAATGTTTAAAGTAACTGTTCAACAGTCATGCATGTTTGTGATTGGTGAGCCATGGATGCTAACCTGCGGTATGTTTTGTAGCAAAATAAAAATAATAAAAATATTCTCATCACAGTAAGTTGTAGGTTTTGTTCATTGGTATTTTTTCACAACTTTAAAATTCTGATATATTTTTTTCTCATTGGAGGGTCATCTTAGATGTAAGAAAAATTAAGATTCATAAGAAAGAAAGGTGAGGGCTAGAATCTAATGAACTTATAAATTGAAGCCTGGTGATTGTTGTAATGTATAAACTAATGCATGTGAAAAAGGAAGCTTGTGGATATAAGGTCTCTATACTGAAACTCTGTATTTAGCCTACTTACCATTTGGCAAAGTTTTGAAATTATTTTATAAGGAATTTTTTTCACCCTTATAAAGCTCTGCCTACAAGACTCTGTCATAATTAGTGTAACAATAAAAGGAAATCAATTGTTTAGGAATTAGAAATTGTAGCCTGACGCAAAGTTGGGTATATATAATTGTAACTTGAGGGTTAACAGGTTTTTGTTTTAAGATCAGGCCCAGTAATTATCATATAATTTGGGAACGCCGATGTGCACAGGTGCAACACTTACACTATAGGAACTCTTTATATATATATATATATATATACACATTTATTAATTTATTAATAATTTAGCAAAGTTACACATACACTTAAACACAACAAAGCAAATAGAGATAATACAGAAAGTACATTTGGACTGCCATACTTACACCCTGAAATGTTAACCATTATTTTTTTTATCACCGTCGTCATCCTCATCTTTTCCGGTGGCCATCATTCTGGCCCCTCCCAAGATTTACATCTCTCCAGCCTATCTGCTGCCCTTAGGATGTTACTTTTATAGTTGGTTACGCTGATGCTGCCATGTCCAATACATATTTAATAGAGGTCCTTATTGTATTTCCTTCCCTTAAGGGGTCAATTTTTTATAGGTTAATATATGTATGATGTTACCCTAGTAGCATACACTTTAATTTGCTGTCATGGTACCTTTGCGGTCAGACGTTTTGTCCAGAACTTTCTGGATACTAGTGTCAGCTATGTTTTGTGGGTGGCTGATAGTATTTTGGACAAAATTCCCCCTCTGGCATGCCACTTTCAGTTCCCTATAACTTATGAGTTACTTCAGTTTAGCTATGCCAAAGGTTATAGACCTCAAACCTCACACTATCTACTAAAGCCAAATCTTACAGGATAACAGCCTGTAGGTTCCTTACATTACTACTAAATATAATAAAGCAAAATAACAAAGCAATGAATATAATACAGGTAAGCTGGCCCACTGAACTACAGAATACCTGCCAAAAGGGGCAGGATATACATGAATTTACGTGCCCAGCCTACCTCTGTGCCTTCCATGGTATATCTATACTGCAATCAGAAGTGTGACTGCAGTGTTAAGATACATCCAAGATAGGTTGATCTAGCTAGTTAGTGAAGTCATGGCAATATGGGTTAGGCATGTGCTGCAGTCACATGAGGTTTGTAGCGTAGACATAGCCTCACTGTATCTCCCAAAGTATATTGTATTATCCTGCTTCATCAGGTGTATTCCAGTTTGAGAACAGTAGGGTTGTGTTAACATGTTTCTAAATTTCTGAAATGATAAACATGGCAAATCATCTATTCTACAGAACAATAAAACAACGAAAGAATGGGGAAAAAGTGATTCCCCGAGGGTAAGGAGTCATTAATTCTTTGTCTGTAATTAGATTAGAAGTGATGCTGCACACAGATTAAGGGTGACCATATTGGGAAAAGAGGTCGAGGATTCTGGCCTTTGTTATATCCATACAACCCTACAGAAGTCAAGACCGGCCAAATGCGACTTCATAGAAAGCCATGTGTTTGAGGTGGTACAAAAATGGTTTGGGTTTCTTTCCAATTGCACAATTAGCTTAGCCTGCCTCCTTCTTTATCCAACAATGCCCTGTCTCTTACTATGTGTTTGCTCAGTGCCTAACACACTGGGCTGCTGAACTTTGTTGGAGTCTCCAGGCACTATGCAAATAATAATTAAATAAGAATAACAGCAGCAGCTTGCTGGGCTTACTCCTTTAGCCTAAATGAGAGAAGCCTGTGCTTCTGTGCTGGAGGCACTGGGTTATATCCTCACCAGGGCCGGCTCTAGGCACCAGCGCTCCAAGCATGTGCTTGGGGTGGCACTTTCCAAGGGGTGGCACTCTGGCTCCTTTTTTTTTTTTTTTGCTTGGGGTGCAAAAAGCCGGGATCCGACCCTGAGTGGAGGTGAGCTGCGGCGGTGGGGGGTGCAGGGAGGGCCGCAGGAAGTAACCCTGGTGGGGGGGCAGAGGAAACACCCCCCACCGCCGCAGCTCACCTCCACTCCGACTGTTCCCCTGAGCGCGCCACCGCCGATTCGCTTCTCCCGCCTCCCTCCCTGGCTAGTCTGGGAGGAAGGGGTAGGAAGGGAAATGCGGCGTACCTGGGGGAGGAGGTGGGGCCGGGGATTTGGGGAAGGGGTTGGAATGAGGCGTGGAAGAGGCAGAGCTGGGGTGGGGCCGGGGGGTGCAGGAGATTTTTTTTGCTTGGGGCGGCAAAAAACTTGGAGCCGGCCCTGATCCTCACTGATTATTTGTTTAGGGGATTGCTATATGGTGGTGGCCAAACCATTAAGGCCTTTAATGGTCAGAAACAGCACCTTGAATTCCAACCAGGAACTAAAAGGCAATATGGTTCTTTTTTGTGAGCACACTCTTAGCAGGTGGCTCCACTTATTGATCAATAGACCAGGAAGAGACCTCCTGGAGCATTGCTATTGCAAGGAACCTTGGTCCTGCTAGTGAAGGCAGGGGCCTGGACTCGATGACCTTTCAGGGTCCCTTCCAGTTCTATGAGATAGGTATATCTCCATATATATAACCATGTCATATAATTCCATTCATAAATTTCTCAAGCTCTATCTTAAAACTAGATAGGTTGTTTTCCCCAACTGATCCTAAATCAGCCACAGAACTCGGAACCCATTTCAGTTTCCGGATTGTCTCAACCAGTAGCCCCATACAGAGTTCAATTTCGTTATGTATTCTTGAAGTGACAAAAGCACGGGTTACTGTATCAGGTGCTGCATCTGAAAAATTGGTTACAAGTGAAGATAGAAAAATATACTCTTGGACCCAGACACTACCTGACCTTGGATTTATCAGCCTTGGGTCCAGCCATACCCTCAAACTACTAACCTGTGTTTATCAGTGACAGCCTCACATATGTATCTGAATAAGCCTCAGACAACTGGCTTTCATTTAGGCTTGGTCTACACTCACCCCCCAAATCGAACTAAGGTACGCAACTTCAGCTACGTGAATAACGTAGCTGAAGTTCGAAGTACCTTAGTTCGATCTTACCTCGGTCCACACGCGGCAGGTAGGCTCCCCCGTCGACTCCGCGGTACTCCTCTCGTCTAGCTGGAGTACCGCAGTCGACGGCGAGCACTTCCAGGTTCGACTTATCGCGTCCAGACAAGATGCAATAAGTCGAACCCAGAACTTTGATTGCCAGCCGCCGAACTAGTGGCTGGGTGTAGACATACTCTTAGATTCTGATCACCAGTCTATGGGAAGACCTAATCAGCAGCAGTACTATTTAAGCATAGTTCTCGCTAACAATATTTCAAATGTAGATGGCCAAAAATGCTACATTCTAAAACAGAAATTGCAGCAGATGCTACAGATAAGAACTTTCTCCAGGCACCTTAATCATTCTGTTAAAGCTTGTTTTGTGAAATCTCGAATAAAGCTACATAAATAAACTTCCACATCAATAACTTATTCAACCACATGGAATTTTACTTCCCACATGATTGAACATGTTATTGATTAGATAGTAGCAGTTACGCAACTCTTTCATCAATCTTGATATCAATACAGAATCTTTCCTCCCCCACCCACATTTCTTCCACTCTCCTCTTTCTCTATTGTTATTCTTCTCTCCCTTCTCCATTTCCCCAACACAATTTCTTTTCCCTGTCCTTGATCCTCTCTGATCAACCTTCATTAACAAATCCACCAGCAGGTGCTCTGCATCTCATTCTGTCAGGGCTAAGCTCTGTCATCCCCCATGTGGCTTGCAACACAGAGATACCAAGCACCATGCATCAGAGCTTCCCTTAGCCAGGCAATCCATTCAGGAATACCTCTCTACAGTGTAGCCTCAAACCATGTGTTCTATTAGTCAAAATGAGTTTCCCAGATGTGTTTTTGTTGGTAACAGAGAAGTAATGGAAGAAATCATTCAAAAGAAGATTTCCTAACAGCAAAACTTATTAGCTTGTGGAATCACTTCCCTAGGGAAGTGCTGGGAGCTCCATCACTTGAGTCATTTAAACTAGACTGGACAACACACTCTAGAATGTGCTGTAGGGAAAAAATCTTGCACTAGCAGGGAACTGGGACAGGCAGCCTAGGGTTGGGTCTTCCTCTTCTCTAATTTATATCATTCTTTGAAACTGTGGCACTTGAAGCCCTGGCACTGATTGACATAAAACCAAATGGAAGAGTGGCCGAATGAGTTGGAAAGAGGGAATGAGAGATGCTTGGTGTTCACAGAGGACTTGTAGAAAAGAGACAACAAAGCTGAGATTACAGTAGGAATACAGACGGCAGGGCTAAAATCTTATTTTTTCAGATAAAAGCTCTCTATGGACTTCTCTTTGAGTTTGCTTGTGAATGAGCTTTATATTGTAAATATCATTGTGTTTGAGGAGCTCAGTGTCCTAAGATACTTTAAATATCAAGACTCGTGACAAATAGTATTAGTTTGGACTAAGCTGTTGCTCTTTCACTATTAATTGGGAGAGTTGCAATATTTAAACAAATAAGAAAGAAACTAGCGCCAGGCCTCAGGAGTGAAAAGGTGACAAATGGAAATATGCAAATGAGTTTTCTCAAGAGTGAGAAATGTGAAAGCCTGTAAGTTTTTATGAGACTTTGGAAGATTCAATGTTAAAATCATGATATATTTAATGCAAGCTTTTAGCACACAGGAAGCGTTTTTACAATATTTTAATTTACAATTGTCATCTTTTAGCATTACAAATGCATTTCCTTTCAGCTGTCTCTCTATATAACCTGTCCCCATTCTAACACTTTAAAACAGGAATCTGGTTTGGACAGTACAATTATTTTCCTCCTATGATATTTTCAGAGTTTATGAATGTTTTAGTAAAGGCTACTTGTTTTAAGTCAGGCAAAGGTGAGAGAAGGCGTAAAGTATTTGACATTGAACAGAAGCAGGAAAGTTTACTTGACCCACTGGTTAATCAGAATGATTTTTTATAAACCTAGGTATGTGCATCTCACATTCCAAAAGCTGCTCTTCCAGGAAGAAGTAGAATCTGCTGTTTTTTAGCAGCAGCAGTTATATGAATGGGGGACAGGGATCAGCATTCACATCACACTCCCTGTCAGTACCCGCCCTGGGCCAGAGAAGCTAATGATTCAACTAGTGGACTAAATTTGGTGATGAATCCTGGTCATGTGACTCCCAAGGCACGTTGCGCATACGCTAAGAAGAAGTAGTTGTATGAATACATATCACTGTAAGCACATTAGTCATTTTCAATTTTACAACTTGTTGTTGAATGGATGGCCAGTTGCACTTCCTAGTTGCACTTCCCAGTTGCTTTAGAATGGCAGACAATGTGTTTTCATTACTGTTGTCCCATAGCGTTGATAATGAGTTGGACCATACTTCAATTACATCTTAGATTCTATAAGAGGACCACAGGTAAGGGGTACTAATAGGATGCTCTTTACTGACACATCCCCCAGTCTCTCCAGCCATGCCTTCACTCGCACCTTTGAATGCACTGTACCTTCTCTCTGGTTGAAGTGTCTTGCACCACCGCAACTATGAAGCCAGGCAGACTTCCATCAGTGGATACCTGATCCCCAAGTCTAAAACATTATTTCTGAAGGCTACGAGAATTAGGAGAGAAATACTGAAATTAGAGATGGGCCTAATCCTAAACCCTGAATTGAAATGTCCACCCAACCACACTGAAACAAAAGTTTCAGACCTTTACAATTGAATTTAGGGCTAGAATGTCACAGCCTTACTCTCCTGTGCAGGGGAGAAATGTCTGTAACTGTGGGCATAAGGAGAAGAGATCAGGTTATTTGTCTGAAGGGCTGGATTTAGGGGCAGTTGACTTGGACTGCCTGGGGTGCAGGGCTTGGGGGGGCACTGGACTTGGGGTGCTGTTTTTGTTGTTAGTGACAAAAGGGAAAATAGAATACGTGAAGTAAAATGTTTCAGGTATTCTGTATGTGGATTCATTTTTCACTAACCTAGACTAGAATGTTTTGGACCTTTATAGAATTTCATGGAACCTTCCAGATTTTCGGAGAACTATATTTTCCTCGAACCTCCCAGAATGTTGTAAGCCAGACCCTGGTGGGTATATAAGGAGGGGGGCATTACCAGTCAGTCAGTCATGAACTGAAGTGAAGTGAGAGCCCAGCTGTGATATTGTGAACCTTATTTTATTGTGTAATTGTGAAAGTGTACTTGTGTTTTAAGACATGAAGAGTGTAAGTGACTAATAAAGGATATATTTAATTAGATGCCAGAGATATCTAACGAATATCTATCTATGCAACAATATAAAAGAAATATTGTTACTTCTTTTGCCATGCTTAACATGTACTGTTTGATGACTTTCTAAGACTGCGGAACATAGACTTTTGCTCTCTCTAATAATATCTCTTCTCCCCCATAGAAAATAAAAGATGCCCACAAAGAAGCCTTCAGAAGCTCAGTATAGGAAGTGAAAAGCCCAAATGCAATCTAGTTTGCAACTAGGGGCAAATGTGAATGGAAAATATCTGGAACAGAACAACATAAACCGGGCTTTAGGCAGTAGCGATTGTCCTAGTGCAGGAGAAATTGAGGAATGAAGCGTAAATGATGGAAGTCCAATTACCGAGGAATTAGCAGATTTACTTGAAGATAAGGAATGGAAATGTGAGGAAAGTGATGGAGAATCATCCAGTTTTCCTAGGAACATAAAGAAGACTGATGATAAAGAAGAATGTGGCTTACATGACAAGAAGAGTAATGACAAAGAAAAATCTGGTTTACACAAAAAGGAGAGAAATGATAAAAAAGAATCAGCCTCGCATGATGACAGAAACAGCTGTGAGAAAAATTGCACACCACAAATCAGTACATCTGATACTGTTTTATGTCCAGTGATTCTAAACTCTTCTGATATTGATCATACAATTTTGAATGGGCTGGCAAATGAGCATTCCAGTAAATCACAGACTCATAGAATATTAGGGTTGGAAGAGACCTCACGAGGTAATCTAGTCCAATCCCCTGCTCAAAGCAGGACCAACACCAACTAAATCATCCCAGCCTGGGCTTTGTCAAGCTTAAAAGCCTCTAAGGATGGGGATTCCACCACCTCCCTAGGAAACCCATTCCAGTGCTTCACCACCCTCCTAGTGAAATAGTGTTTCCTAATATTCAACCTAGACCTCCCCCACTGCAACTTAAGACCATTGCTTCTTGTTCTTTCATCTGCCACCACAGAGAACAGCCTGGCTCCATCCTTTTTGGAATCCCCCTTCAGGTAGTTGAAAGCTGCTATCAAATCCTCCCTCATTCTTCTCTTCTGCAGACTAAATAACCAGTTTCCTCAGCCTCTCCTCGTAAGTCATGTGCCCCTGCCCCCTAATCATTTTCATTGCCCTCTGTTGGACTCTCTCCAATTTGTCCACAAATGAGCAGAAGCGACACTTCTCAAAGTCATGCCGCAAAAGAGTGCTCAAGAATGGTGAGAAACTGAATCGATGTTGGCTAGTTTACTCGAAATCAACTGACAAAGTTTTTGTTGCAATATATTTTATAAGAATGCCAAATTGTTGCTTGTGCTTTCCAGGTACAATTACTGGCATAACTTAGCTGATTCTCTGAAGCAACATGAAAAGTCACCCAGTCATTTTATGGCCTACTCCAAATGGATGGAGGTCGATTCCAGACTCAAGCTGAGTAAATGTATAGATGCAGAAAACTAGCGTATTATTATTATTGTAGAAAATCAGCATTGGAGGAACATGCTCTAGCATCTGATCTCAATTATCCTCTTCCTTGAAAACAATAATTTCCGTGGCTCGTCGGATAAGTTATTCACTGACCATAATGGTAATTTCCTTGGTTTGGTAGAGCTCCCTGGGAAATATGATGTCATGTGTAACCACCTATGTCAAGTAGTTCATAAAGAAGCTATGGACCATTACTGCAGTAAAACAATTCAAATTGATTGACCTTATGGCAAGGAAGGTGCTTGATAACATATTGATGGAGCTTGGCAGAATGAAGTACTAAGCCATAGTAATGGACAACACTCCCGACATTAGTCACAGTGAAAAGATGTCATATACAGTAAGATTGTTCACAATGAGGACGGCTGTATCCAAGTAAAGGAACACTTTGCCTGTTTCCTGACTGTGGATGTCTCTACTGGAAAAGGCCTAACAGAACTGTTTATGGATGTTTTGAATTAGAATAAAATAAAGCTTCAGCCAAGGCTATGACAGTGACGTGAACATGAAGGGAAGAAACAGTGGCATCCAGATAAGAATCCTGGAGCTGAATCCAAGAGCTTTCTTCATGCCTTATGACTGCCATTACCTCAGCCTGGCAGTGTCAGATGCAGTGTCATCTTCTTTAGATTCAGTATCTCCCTTTGGAGTACTGCAAAGGATATACATCCTGTTTTCAGCATCAACTATCAGGTGGAAGATCCTCACAGACAATGTTACAAATCTGACTGTGAAGCTGCTAAGTGACACTTGCTGGGAGAGCCACATTGATAGAGTAAGGTCAGTGAGGTACCAAGTGGGTGAGGTTTATGATGCCTTGATGAAACTGGTGCAGTCGAGTAAAGCTGAGGCGAGAATCTGACACGAGGTGCAAAGCCAGATCACTGACTTCAAATGCAAGAAAAGTGACCTTTTGAACTAAAGGACTAGGGTTAACATTCTAAAGAGTTCACCTACTGTAACACCATTTAATACTGGTCCACCCAATGTTGGTGCACAGTTAAATTTATTAATGTTAATATGTTTCAGTTATTCTTAAAATTAAAATGTTTCTATAGGCTTAGAGGAGCCAGATTTTATCATTGGCTTACATATGGCATGAATAAATACAGATTTACAGACCCTAGCAGGCAAATTTATCTTATCTTATATGACAGGGATAAATCATGCATGCAAACTATGTATCAAAGTCATGAAATGGAGTAGAAATGCAATAAAATTAAGATATTCAAAAGTTTAACAAATGGAGGAGCGAGGCGCTGAAGACGCTCCTTGCCTAGGGCACCATTTGGTCAAGGACTCACCCTGCATATCTTCCATTCTCTTCTGCAAACAAGTGAGCAAGTCAGAGACATGCTGGAAGTGCTAGAAGATGTGGCCAGGGTAACTAGCTATGTGCAGAACAGTAGTAAATTGTTCTGTGAAAAGACACAGTAACTGAATCCTCTTCCAGAACAAGGAAGTGAGGGACTAGGATTATGAATGTCTGGTCTCTAATATGCTCCTGGGTTGGAATAGCTATGAGGCAATAGCTTAAGAAAGCTGTACTATTTACAGATCTAGGCCTGCTCACTTCAACTAAGAAGAGAAACTGATAAACACAGGCCACAAGAGAGTACATGGAGAAACTAATGGGGGGGGGAGGAGAAACATGAACAGGAGTGAAGTCAAAGGTTGAAAATGAGGGAACCAGAAGGAGACACTGAGGAGAGAACCCCAGTGTAAAGGACCAGGCCATAGGCAGTCTGGCCTAGGTGTCACTGCTGGGCTGCTGTTCACAGATGAAGGATGGCCAGTAATCAGTAAATAATCAGCAAGCAGGATTCAGAGTAGTCACTAGAGTCAGGAGCGATATGCCGGGGGTCAAAACAGTCCAGGATCAGAAACCAGAAATAATACCAAGCTGGAAGCAGGAGGCAAGAATCAGTCTGGAGTTGGAGACCAGAGATAGTTACCAAGCTGGAATCAGGAGACAAGTGTCAGGGTCAGAATCCATCTGGGGTTGGAGACATAAGAATATAAGAATGGCCCCTACTGGGTCAGACTAATGGTGCATATAGCCCAGTATCCTTCTTACAACAATGGCCAGTGCCAGGTTCTTTTCATTCCATTGCAGATGGAATGAAAAGAACAGGCAATCGTTGAGCGTTGCATCCCCCGTCATTCACTCCCAGCTTCTGGCAGTCAGAGGCTAGGGACACCCGGACTATGGGGTTGCATTCCTGGCCATCTGTGCTAATAGCCATTGATGGAACCATCCTCCATGAAATAATATAAGTATTTTTAGGACCCTGTTATAGTTTTGACCTTCACAACATTCCTTAGCAAATATTTCCACATAGCGTATTGTGTGAAGAAGTACTTCCTTTTGTTTCTTTTAAACCTGCTGCATATTAATGTCAGTGGGTGCCCCCTGGTTCTTTCGTTATGAGAAGGAGTAAATAACACTTCCTTATTTTCTTTCTCTACACCAGTCATGATTGTATAGACCTCTATCATACCCCCACTTAGTTGTCACTTTCTTAGCTGAACAGCCCAAGTCTTTTCAATCTCTCCTCATACAGAAGCTGTTCCATACCCTTAATCATTTTTGTTGCCCTTTGTATGTGTTCCAATTCCAGTATGTCTTGTTGAGATGTGATGAACAGAAGTGCTATGATGAATTTGGTGGATCCACTTGGTCGCTGTTGGATTTGGAAAGATTGCTGACAAGGCCAGGTGAAAGCAAGGATGAAACCTGTAATTTGCATTTAAAAAACTGTCCTGTGGAGGCATGGTTAGCATTGTTGTATGAGAATTTGGCATAAGGTAGGAGGGAGAACCATTTACCTTGGTGGTAGTTGACAAAGCAGTTTTGGTATTGCTCTAGCACTTGCTTCACCCATTTTGTCTGCTCATCTGTCTGGGGGTGGTATGTGGAGGAGGTTAAAATGTGAACCTCCAGTATCTGGAGCATTTCTCACCAAAAGTGTGAAACAAACGTTGGCTTCAGTCCTACATGATACAGACCAGAAGCCCATGAAGGTGGATAACATGTATGACCAGGAGTTGAGCCATTGTTTAGTCACAAGGAATGAAGTGCACCATTTTGGTCAGTTGGTCTACAATGGTCAAGACCGCTGTGTGGCTGTCAGAGTTTGGGAAATCCAGTATGAAATCCAAGGTGATTGAGGCCCAGAGTCTAAGTCAGTTCTCAAGGGGTACTAGAACGCTGAGGGGCTTAGCGTGCACATGGGTCACAAGATTTTATGTAATCCTGGAGTTTGGCTCATAGATGGGGTCAGCAGAAGAAATGGAAACCATGTAGAAAGTCTTAAGGTGGTGAAAATGGCCTGCCAACGGAGTGTCATGTCATGGGGTGCATGGGGTTGTCAGGGAGGGGTAGTACCTCTGATAGGGGAGCAGTCGTACTCCTAGGAGTAGTTCATCCACTTTGGTCCCACTTGACACCCAGCTCTCACCTGTGCTCCAAGTAGCTGTCAGCATGCGACAGCGGCCACACCCTGGAGACCGTCTCGACTGGCAGGCTAAACTAGGTGAGGGTAGCCGATGAGTATGAGACTCTCAGTGAGTTAGGGCTTGTCTACCCATTGCATGCGAAGGCTGGATCCGGCTGACTGAGGCAACCTGGTTCAACCTGGTTCAATGGTCAGGAAGGTGGTGACAGCAAGCGTTGTGGAACGCTTAAGAGCACGACAAGACACGTAGGCGTCCTGGTCATCCACTGCGCCATGCCCTATCTTCAGCCGTCTCGACTTCTGTCCTGCCACTGGATACAAATAGGAACTGGGAAGAGAGAGTGAGGCTGAAGTCGCGCAACTCTCCCTCACTTTAATCCAATTCACGTGCAAGTCTTGACATCACATCATATCATATTACATCATATCAAGTCCTGTGGCGATGGGCGAGCGACGAAGCAGCAGGTGTGGATACAGTGGGAGCTGTAGCCGCGGACCAGCACATAGGCGGCTCAGGCATAATGGTCGTTCCTCACTGACCGAAGCAGCAGTGGAACTCGGCATCTTCTTGAGTGACTGAGCAGTCCTATTCAGGATTGCACTGCTCACCTCCGTAGAATGAGGAGGGGGCCAGAAAAGGTGCCCTAAACATTGCCTGCTTCACCTTACCCTGACCAGGACACCGCGGCTGGCGGGGATCCCACAAAAGTGGTTGAACAAAAACAAAAACAAAAAACTTAGAGTGACACCAATCACTATTGGCACATGGAATGTGTGCACGTTACTGGACAACATCACGGCAGACAGACCGGAGAGAAGAACAGCACTTGTCGCTAGAGAGCTCACACGCTACAACATTGACATTGCAGCCCTTAGCGAAACTCGCCTTGCTAATGAAGGACAGCTGTCCGAACAGCTGTCCGAGTCAGGTGGTTGCTATACATTCTTCTGGAGTGGCCGCAGCAGTGATGAGCGTCGCGAATCTGGAGTTGGCTTCGCCATCAAGAATCATCTTGTTTGGAAACTTGCCAGTTCCCCCAAGGGTATGAATGACCGGCTCATGACAATGCAGCTTCTGCTTCAAAAAGGAAAACAAGCTACTTTGATCAGCGCATATGCTCCTACAATGACCAACCCAGAGGATGTGAAGGATAAATTCTATGAAGAACTAGATACTCTGCTATCGTCAGTGCACCGCACAGATAAGCTGATTCTGCTTGGCGATTTTAACGCAAGAATCGGATGCGATGCCGCAGCCTGGGAAGGAGTCGTTGGGAAAAATGGAGTGGGAAAGTGTAACGGCAATGGCCTGTTACTGTTGAAAACTTGTGCAGCACATGACCTTCAGATTAGCAATACGGTCTTCCGCCTTCCTACCTGTAACAGGACCTCGTGGATGCATCCCCGTTCAAAGCACTGCCATTTGATCGATTATGTCATCATCAGGAGAAGGGACAGACAAAATGTCAGGGTTACAAAAGCTATGTGTGGCACTGACTGTTGGATGGATCATAGGCTCATAGTATCCAAAATGAAGCTCCGTATCATGCCGAAGAGACGGCCACAAGGCTGTAAGGCTCTCAAAAGGATCAATGTGTCGAAGCTGAAGAACAGCTGCATCACTGAAAATCTAGCGGAAGACCTAGAGAATGAGCTTGCTGATCTTCGTATTGAGGATGACGCTGAGAAAGACTGGGAGCGATTCCGCAACACTGTCCATACAGCTGCATCGAAGGTATTGGGGCCCTCCACATGCAGGCGGCAAGACTGGTTTGACGAAAATGATGCAGAAATGCAGGCCTTACTTGCTGAGAAGCACCGCCTGCATCGTGCATATCAAAACGATCCATCCTCAGCGGCAAAGAAGACCGCCTTTATCAACGCTCGCAGAACAAGTACAGAACCGATTGCGCAAAATGCAGGACTTGTGGCTGAGCGCCAAAGCAGATGAAATACAGGCATATGTGGACAGGAACGACTATAAGCAGTTTTATGAAGTCCTCAACACACTCTATGGTCCACAGTCTTCTGGGTGCTTTCCCCTCCTGAACTCTGATGGTACTGTGCTTCTTACAGAGAAGGCGCAGATTCTCCAGAGATGGGCTGAACACTTTGAAGCAATTCTCAATTGCCCCTCAGTCATCAATGATGAGGCCATTGACAAGATGCCCCAGGTTGCAGTCAATGACTCCATGGATGCTTCACCAGAAGAGGACGAAGTGAAGAAAGCTATCAATCAGCTTTCAAGTGGCAAAACCCCAGGGTCAGATGCCATACCAGCAGAGGTGTACAAAGTTGGTGGACCCGTGCTGCTATGGAAACTCACTGAGCTGTTTCAGTCCTTCTGGAAGCAGGGAACCATTCCACAAGAATTTAGAGACGCGTCCATCTTGCACCTCTATAAGAGGAAGGGCAATCGCCAGGTATGCGACAATCACCATGGAATCTCACTGCTTTCTACAGTGGGGAAAGTTCTTGCACGGGTTCTGTTGAACCGATTGATCACTCACCTGGAGAGGGGCTTACTGCCAGAATCACAGTGTGGCTTCTGCAAGGGACGTGGGACTATTGACATGATCTCCGCTGTGCGTCAGCTACAGGAGAAATGTCAAGAGCAGAACTCTACACAATTTTTGTGGATCTCACGAAAGCATTTGATTCTGTCAGTCGCAAGGGCCCGTGGAGGATCATGTCGAAATTTGGCTGTCCAGATAGATTTATACGAATGGTACGTCAATTTCATCATGGTATGATGGCTCGTGTCCTGGATGATGGTGAAACACCTGAGGCCTTCCCAGTCACCAACGGCGTCAAGCAAGGGTGCGTTTTAGCACCCACTTTATTCAGCATGATATTCTTTGCCACTCTGACTGATGCCTTTCAACACTGCACTGAAGGAGTAGGCCTGAAGTATAGAACTGTTGGGAAACTATTCAATCTGAGGCGACTGCGTGCCATCACCAAGGTGAAGGAAACTGTACTTGGAGACTTTCTCTTTGCCGATGATTGTGCTCTGAATGCTAGTACAGAGCCAGAAATGCAAGCCAGTATGGACAAGTTTTCAACTGCATGCAACAACTTCGGTCTCACCATTAACATCAAGAAGACTGAGGTCATGCACCAGCCAGCTCCCCACGTTCCGTACTCAGAACCGTCCATCACTGTAAATGGACAGAGACTTCAGACAGTGGACCACTCCACATACCTGGGCAGTACCCTTTCCCGAGCAGTGTCAATCGATGATGAAGTAAACTGCAGAATTGCTAAAGCCACCTCTGCATTTGGCCGATTGTGCTCCAACATTTGGGAACGTCGAGGGATCAGCCTACCAATGAAGCTGAAGGTCTACCGAGCAGTGGTGCTTCCAACTCTGCTGTATGCCTGCGAGACATGGACTGTCTATCGGAGTCATGCACGAAGGCTCAATCACTTCCACATTTCCTGTCTGCGAAAGCTTCTAAAAATCAGATGGCAGGACAAAGTGCCCGATACTGATGTCCTTACTAGAGCCAGTCTGCCGTCAGTTCACACATTGCTGATGAGAGCCCAGACCAGGTGGGCCGGACATGTCGTGAGAATGTCAGATGAACGCATTCCTAAACAGCTCTTCTATGGAGAACTCACTCAGGGAAAGCGCTCCCATGGAGGACAAAAAAAGCGGTTCAAGGACACGCTGAAGACCTCTTTGAAGTTCTTCGAGATCAACACTGGCACATGGGAAACCTTCGCACTGAACCGTCCAGCATGGCACAGCCTCATTCACACAGGCAGTAATACCTCTGAGGCAAGGTGTATTGCTGAGGCTGAAAAAAGCGTGAGCTGCGCAAGTCCAGAGCTGTTCGTACATCATCGACAGTGCCATTACATGTCTGCCTGACGTGTGACAGGACGTTCCATGCCCGAATCGGACTGTTCAGTCATCTTCAGACTCACAGAGCCCGGTCATCGAAAAAATGAGTTGTTGAGGTCTTCATCGATAACAATGGACGAACATCATCATGACAGAGATGAAGCACTTCTAGCCAGAGGGGCACCTCTGTAGAATTTATGTGTGCCCATCGAGGTATGTGATCCCATCTTGTGTGGAGCATTGCATTGCATTTTGGTTCTAGCTCTCATTTGCTCAGGGATCACCATGTGAAGCATATCAGTTTAGCTCAGTCAGGTCTTGGTGTATTCTGGCACTAAGGAAGTTGTGAGGTTTTAGGAGAGGGTGATTCTTGGTTAGAGTTCTTGCACGCTTGATAGTATTTTCCCTTTTGAGATAAGACTGGCCCACCAGGGTTCCTTGCCTTCCTGACCCCACGTATGGTGATCAGTTTAGACCCTGAGCATGTGAGCAAGAATAAGCCAGTCAAGCACCTTAAAGCTATGTATCCTTATTTTTTCTGACTTGGACACGTTTCTGCAGCCAAAGTCTGTCCTCATGTACACTGGTAAAATCCCATGTTTCAGATGAGGGCTGCTTTAGCTCAGCAAGGACTTTAACTTCAGCAGTATTGCACTGTCATACTAAAGAACAGATTTGGACCTATTACTTTTAGGGTACATCTACGCCGCACACTTGTTTGGGTGGTGTATAGTGTACATACTCACATAGCCCCCCTAACACAGCTATAAATAGCAGTGTAGACCATGAAGCATGGCTTAGGTGAGTAAAGACATGCCTAAAGAGTCTGAGTATATACACAAGTACGTGCCCTACATAGCTCCATACTTGTCCATGACATGCCTCTTCTCTGCTATGTTTAGCAGCATCGTGTCCTGCTGATGGATCTTTTTCCTGCAGCAGGAAAAGACTCTAGCAGTAGGAAAGTTTCTGTTGGGGAGAGGCAGCAGAGAAAGACTCTGCCAGCTCCCACTGCTGGACCTTTTCCCCACTGCAGGGAAAGGCTCCAGAACAGGGAAAGGCTCTGGCAGTGGGGAAAGGCTCCGGCAGCTCCCTGTTGCTGGATCCCTTCCCTGCAGCAGGGAAAGATTCCAGAAATGGGAAGCTGTCAAAATTCCTCTGAGTGTTTCAAAGTCAGCTTTTCTGAAATCAAACATTTTATGCTTATTTCTCTGGTACAAAACCTCAGCAGTATTTCAAACCTAATGATTTTTTATTCACTGGATATTGCATGCTCCTTATCATCAACCTTATTTATTATACTTATCTCAAATCATTGGACTAGATATAGAATTGCTTCTAACTATGCAGGCTGTTTAGCAAACTTTGTGTTTAAAAAAAAAGCAATTCTACACTCCTTCTAGAAGAACCTCTTTCCCTTTTTTTTTTTTGCATAGTTGTTATCAAAATCAATATCAGGGTAATTAAAATCCCCATGATAAAGATTCAAGCCAGGTTCTTACAGGCCTGTCTTATCTTGAAGAATATTGGCTTATCTGCTATTTCTAACTACCCAAGAGATCTGTTGCTACATCAGTGAATTACCTGGCTACTTTTATTATCCACATTTCTATCTAAACTCACTCCAGTGGCAGCCAAAGTATTTATGCCATTTATCCTAGCAGAATACATTTCATTCCTCAACAATACTGCTGAACACTCCCGCTCTCCCCCCACCCCCTTTGTTTCCTGGCTACCTCTTCCTTGAATCCTGACATTTTAAATCCCAGTCACTATATTGGTTTGTTCAACTGTGGCATTCTAATCATAGCATATCATATGTATAAGCAAAGAGCAACATTAACAAAACAAATGTTTGCAGTGAGAGGGATTGGGAAAGACATAGTGCCCGATTGTGCAACCTTCACATTGGTTAATGAGTAAATGCTGAATAATGTGAGTAATGGTTGTGGATTAAGGCCCTACAAGAACTACTAATAAATATGTATAGCTTTTATAAGTGATGACTAAATGTCTGTTTGGAAGACATAACAGGTTGCAAATATATGAACGCTTTTTACATTAGAAGACAGAGGAATTATTAAGGGTTCACTCCTGTCAACACTTATGCTCATTCTTAGCTTTTAGCATGGAAGGAGGCTTATTGATTTTAATATTGCCCCCATTCTCCGCTATGTGACAGACTCCCCAGCCAGATTACAACTCCCATCATGCACAATGGTGCCTGTCCACTTGAGCCACGTTGGTGTATCATGGGAGTCCTGTGACCACAAATGCATCATGGGAGATGTAGTCCTGTCAGGAAGCTTGGCATACAACTCCTATGAGTCACTGTGATGGCTCAGTCAAAAGCAGAGATTAACTGTGGAACTGAAACAGAACATTTCATGATTTTCTAAGTTGAAATTCAAAAATTTCAGCAAAATTGACATTTGCCTTTGAGAAATACCCACTCTGAACAGGTGTAAATGACTAGGAAAAAATTATATGTAATTATTAGGTGGAAAATTGCACTTAGGCTAATCAACTACATTTTTTATGACATCATCAATCCCCAGGAATGTAGTGCAGCTTAGTAATATTCATGAATGCTGACCCTGAAAAAATTATCACTCTTCTGTTCGTACAGAATTTTCTAAGGAATTCATATCTACAAAATACACAATAAAGTCTTCTATTACTTCTATTTCTCTTCTAGCTCCAAGTTAATAGATGAGCGTATGTTGACATGATCAATGATAAAAGGATGCAAGCAAACATTGTGATTAATGGTCAAGCTCTAGAGGTGGTAAAGTAATTTTCTTATCTGGGATCATACATATCCAACCAAGGAGGCTACTCTGAAGAAATCAGAACAAGATTAGGGATGGTACACTTAGCCATGGCCTCCCTTATAAAACTGTGGAAAAAACATGGTATCTTGAAATGCATAAAAGATCAACTGGTAAAAAGCTAATTTTTTTTCCACCATGACTCACGAATACAAATTCTAGACAACTAATGCAGCTGACAAAAAGAAAATTGAAGCCTTTAAATGTGGTGCTGGCAAAGACTCTTGCATATATCCTAGACAGAAAAGGGGACAAACACTTATGTTAGAAATATTATTGGAGAGAAGCAGACTGTACTCTTGGAAATCAACAGGCATAAACATATGTACTTTGGTCACATCAGGCATAGAGCTGGAAATAACTTTGAGAGAGATATCATGCAAAGAATAGTGATGGGTCATTGTTGTAGGAGACTACCAGCAAAGAGATAGATGGTGTATGGCAGATTTTTGGGAGGCTAGCTGCTGAGTGTGTGAAATTAGTGAGGGATCGAAATGGCTTCCAAAAATTCTGCTATAATGTCACCAGTGTTCAGTCATGAATAATTGGACTTTACTTAAGTACTTAGCTTCCAAGACAGTAGAGCTAGTCATTAATTTTTCAACTAAATTTTTGTCAGATTCATCAAAGCTGAGACTTTTTATGGAAATGTATTAGTTTTGAATAATCTTTAGTCAGGAAAAATTTCCCAGGTCCAAGATAGAATTTCTGGTCAAAACCAAAGGAACAGAGAGAGACAGAAAGCACCAGTGAAGGAGAGTCAATAACCTGATGGTTAGGGCACTCACATGATATGTGGGAAACAGGTCCAAGCCCTTACTCCAAATGATTCGGAGTAGAGAGCTGAATGTAGGTCTCCCACATCCCAGGTGAGTGTCCTAACCAGAAGGCTATTGGCTATTTTAGGGTATGTGGCTCCCTGTTTTTGAAAAATCTCATTTTTATGCTGATAAGGAACAAATCCAAATGCCAACATTTCACATTTTTTTTTCAAAAGGGAATTCTTGTTTTCTGGCCAGCCTCCTTAAGAGACATGTAGGATGTAAAACTTATTGAACAGTTAATTAATCCATTAATGTATTTCTTTCTCTCCTTTTTCACTTCTCCTTATGGTTACTAGTCTTTATGCCATTCTGTTTTCCCAATGCTGTGCTTCTAACACACTCATCTTACTGCTTACACATATGATCACTACTTCTGTCGCTTCTTCTAAGTCTAAAAACAGTCATGCATGTCTTCCGTGGATGTCTCATATTTATCTGTCATTCTGAAAGAAGTTGTTATCCTCCTTAATCTGATCCCTTAGTACTACAGCCAACCAGCACTTACAGCAAGCATTCCTCTCCATTCTGAGCCTCAAAAAGGATTAATCATATCTTGAATACTTATCCTTACCTCTGATAAAGGATGGGGGAAAAGTCTGTTTGTGGTCAGCGCTCCTAAGATTGGCAACTCTGCTATCAGGTTCTTTTCTTGCTCCTTCTGTTAACTGAAGGTCTGGTGCAAACTATCCTAGCTACACAAGTAATCAACCCCTTATGAACCATTGCAGAGGAGAAGTATGATTCTGTGGCCAGGACACTTGAATAGACCTCAAGAGACTTGGGTTTAATTTTTGACTTTGTCATAGACTTTGTCTGACCATGAGCAAGTTACTAAATCTCCTTGTACCTCAGTTCTATATCCGTAAAACTGGGCAGGGGTGCACAAATCTTTTCCTTCTCCAACCTTTTGTCTGTTTTGTGTATATAAGCCATGTCTACGTATCTATACCAGCTTGCCACCCGGTAACATCCTGCAAGCACATTGCTACAGCTCAGGAACTTGCTGTGTAGACAAGCCCTGTTCAGGGAACTCTTCGTATGTAAAGCCTCTAGCAGAATGGTGCCCTGATTTCAGATTGGGCCTCAACACGAATAATACATATTAGAAATAATTATCTGCTTCCTTCTCAACCAGATTAACAAAATTGTTCTCATCTACACAACTTTTCCCAAACACCTCCTGGTTAGCTGAGTAATCAATGGGTATTTTTTTCTTATATTTTGACACCCCAGCATTATGTGAAGACACATGTTCCAAGCAACAATTCTTACCCTTTTCCAACTAACCTTTTAAATAAAATATTGCAATAGTCCAGTATTTTGAGGCTGAAAGTGCAGTTTTCTTAAAGGTCAGTTCAGTCCTGGATATGTTTTCACTTTAGACAATACATTATGAACCGTGGAATTTAGTAGCAATTTTCAGCACCAGTAACAATGGGAAGTAAATTTCAGTCATTCACAGTAAGATGGCAATGTGGTGACATTTGAAGCCTGACTATGGGCTCTTACAGTCACTGCAAGAGACTGCTTGCTGAGTGGAGAGCACCTCTTTCTAGTTAAGTGGGTGAATTTTAGATACAGGTGAAAAATAAGATCAGAACACTTTACAAAATGATTGCAAGTCATCAGCTATGTGGCAATTTCCCCACCATCACCCTCCTCTCATAGCAAGTCAGAATTGAAATATATCAAATTAATAAACCCCTAAGAAACCAATAATCTCACATTTTCTGTACAAGTGTATGTGACAGATGTTTTTATCTTTTAGTTCCAGTGAGCCACAATCATTATATTTTATTTTCCAGATGTATGTCCTTGCTCTCTTAAAACTACAGTAGTTGCACTACACAGTAAAGCAATAAATTTATAAAACATTCTTTTGAAGTGGCTGCTTGTGTCATAATTCCACTTCCATATCTTTAGTTGTTCTAAAATATATTGAACTGTCAGTGTGGGGGTCAGGAGATTAGAACACTTTGTAGTTCCTCTGCCAATGTCTTTGTTTAACTTGGAAAATAAGCTACAGCACCCAGGGAGTGATGAAATCAAGGATATGTAGAGTCACAAAGGCATAAAAATGTTAAACACCGTATACTGCAGACACTTCTTAAGAAAGAAAAGTGATATGTCTGCATGTGTTTACTCCAGGTACCCACCAGTGAACCATCTTTATTAAAACTTATAAAGAATACAAAACAACACTCAAAGGCTTTGCAATAAAAACGAGTTGCTCTCTGAGCTACTGTCTTCTAGAATCATCTGGCTTTTGTCCTTGAAATGATATGCACTTTGTCTGACCCTGGCTTACTGTCAGTTAGTTTAAACTTCATTTAACGTTTTATTTTTTACCTGAATGGAAAACAGCAAATCTCTTGGGATTTTCCAGCTTCTCTGAGCACTAGGTACACCATCCTCATTTTGAAGGCAAATTATTTTTGTAATTTCACAGAAAACAAAGCAATTGCAACACGCAAAAATATATATATTTTTTAAATTCCTACCTAACAAACAATAGAATGAAACTCTGCAGGACAACCTTTACTAATTACTTTGGGGTTCTATGCAAATGGATCTTTAAGTCAAGCTTTAGAGCACAGTGTCAATATGAAAACTCCTTATGCCAAGAAGAGTTGTGGATAATGAAATATTGAGAGGTCCCAGCACTGACTGAGGATGGAGGTGATGTGGTATATTTTTTGTGCATGTGGAAGAACAGGCATCAGCCCTCTACTTGTGCTGATGAGTGCTGGGGTTTTGACAGATCCTAATGATTGGTGTTACAAGCATCAAGAAGAAAGGGAAACTGGCAACATTCTTGCTTGTGCACAAGTGTCCTAAATTGCCACATTGGATTGGGTTAACCAATAGGCTAGTAGGTAGATATATTTCTTGTCACATTCTATGGTGCAATTTAGGCTAGAAAGGGGTTGTGTCACTGCCTGGTCTGTAAACCTAAGTCTCTAAAAAAGGTCTGCTGCTGTGGTTCTCTTGTCTGGACAATACCACTCAGCATACAAGTATGCACTGAGTGCCTATGGGTTAACCAGCTCTGACTCAGCAATTCTGATTCCAGCAGCCTGCTTGTTACCCTCCAGCCGCAATCTGGTTATACCTGGCAAGATGACCCCAGCACCTCCTAGTCCTGCATTGTCCCAAAAGCTGTCCTCTGAAATGTTCAACACTCTCCTGGACCATTCAGAGAGATATTAAAGTTTGTTTGTTCCTTTCAGGATACAATGCCCAACAGCTTGGCACTTTAAATGGAGTTTTCACCCACTTTAAATCAAACACAGCACTGTTTATATTACATGTAAAACAAGTTTATTAACAAAATGAGATTAGATTTTAAGTGAGTTCAAGTACAAAGGATAGAGTTAGAAATGATTACAAGCAAATAAAAATGAAAAACGCTTTCTAGTGTCTAAGACTTAACAAAACAAGCTATATAGCCTTTTTTCAAGGAATTTCCTTACCAGTCTACTATCCAGCAAGATGGCTGACCATGTTTCTGGTCAGGATCTCCCACAATGTCCAAAATATTTGGTTCCTTTGTCTTCTTAGATGAAAGATCACTTGGGGTTCTTTGCCCTTCTCTTTATAATCCAGGGAATCTTAGATTGATTCTTTGAATGATTACCACTCCCCACAAAACTAAGTTTGTTCAAGCTGTGAGGAAGGCAACGTGGAGTCTGATGATATAGGAAATTCCATGCTGGTTTCTTCCCCCACTGGTGTTTGCTAAAATGCAAATTGATCTGTTTCCTGCAATCTCCTCCTACTGCTGTTTTGATGGTCCTGTTTATTTTCTATGTAATTAGTATTTGCATTCCCTATTGATGTAACTTGAAGATTTCCTTCCAGGTGACATTCCTTTGTCTAGGATCTTTAGCCCTGCCCAGCAGACACCCTTTGATAACATAATTTCCAATATGTTTGTAATTTTGAGTTTGTCTTCTGTACATACACCACACAATAATATTACCGATCAGTATGTTATTAGCTTTCTATTGACAACTTCCTTGACACCTTTTAGATACAAGTTGTTACATTAGTCACTTGGGGTTCACAGAACTGGTCAGGTCAGAAACTTACTTCCAGATACCAATAAGCCCCTTGCCCTCTTGCATTGAGATGCTTTTAGGGTTTCACTTTCAATCTGGAGTTTTAATAACTACACACATTTCTAATTTAATACAAATGTCAATTAGATAAAGAGTAGGTGAAAAAAAAGCAACGGTGGACTCCTAAACCTCTCCAATCCCCTGTGACAGGATCCCCTGGGTGCAGCCTGGGACCATGGGACCTCTGTGCCCCCTGAACTCTCTCCAGCCTGGGCTGTCTCTCACAATCCCTTGCTAGTGACCATCAGAAAACCCCTCCAGGCACTGTTATCAATCAGCACAACCGCATGTGGAGACCCCACACCCAGCTAGATTACATAAATGCTCCCAGAGCCATTGATGAATCACACAGAGAAAGGCACCAGAGCCAAATCCCCCCAGCTCCCAACACTGTACCTCAGGAATATACCGACTTGCACTGCTCAAGATGGGCAGTGCAGATTTATTAATTGGTTCACCACTTCATCAATAGAAAGTGGATATACACCAGCCTTTGCAAAACCTGAGCAGATTTGCCTCACACTTCATACAAACTCACTGGTAAAGATAAACAGGAAAACAAATTTATTGACTATAAAAGGTAGATTTTAAGTGATAGGCAAAAACTCAGAGGTAGTTACCAAAAGAAATAAAATATAAGCATGCAGTCTAAACTCTCAACTCTATTAGACTGGGCAACATCTAGATTAAGCAGTTCTTCTCACCCCACTGGATATTGCAGTTCTTAATATACAGGTTTGTTCCTTAAACCTGGGCCAATCTCCTCTGTTGGAGTCTTCAGTCATCTTTTCAGTGTCTTTGTTGTTTGCAGCATAGGTTGGGGCAGGAGAAAGGCCCAGTATGTCTGTTTTCTACCCTCAGTCCATGTGCTGAGTCCAGGCATGTCTGGGGGCATTGCTGAGTCTCCAGGCAAGGTTGAGCAACTCCCCTGGTGTGGCCTCATGCAGGTGAGTCATTGAATTGTAGCTCCCTTGCTGGACAATGGTTGTTGATGGGTTGTTTGAAACCCTGCATGGGTGTTGGTTACTTTCCTTGCTGTTGCCTCTGGAAAGCTAATATCTGGCTGATACCCCAACTTACAGCATGTTTTAGTGACAACCATACAACACAATACTCACAACTTCATATGCATTAGTGATATACAAATATGGATAGAGAAATGACTTTCAGCAGATCATAACCTTTCCCCTGATAGCTTACAAGACATGCTTTACAGGTAAGATCATGATTATATAAAAATGAGGAATATGGGGGTTACAGGACACTCCCCCAAGGTACAGAATGTTATATTCCCCATTCACCATTACTGGGGACACTACCACTATCCTTCCTTTCATCCAAACTTGCAAACAGAGCGTCTTCGTTGACTCCTCATTCTCATCCCCACACACATGGGCTGTACTGCTGTGCTTCTTTCACAACATCTCTAAAATATTTCTCTTCTTCTCTGTCCTGATAGCTGAACCATTCATCTGTGCCCTGGTTATTTCCCATATTGATTATTGCAACTACCCTTTTCCAGCCTACCCAAAATACAGCCTCTAAAATAACCTTCTTCGTCCATGATCCAGCCATGTAACCGCCACCTTGATCCCTGCACTGTCCTGTCCCACAGCTTTTCACATTGCATCAGGTTTGAATATCTTGTCTTTGCCTTCAAAGCTCTTCCCAACTCCATCCTGGCCTACATCTCTGCCATCAGCTTTTACTGAGTTCACCCAAACTGCCTTTACTGCCTCTCTTCTGTCGACACCACCATCAACTCCCTGCTCAGATCTGGCATTTCCCAGTCTTGCCCAAATGCCTTTTTCATGCAAGCCACCATCCTTCCCTCTTTTAATTTCTCTGTAAGAGTCCCTTCTTCCAGGTGGAACACAAATTATTATCTGTATTACAGTAGTGTTTGGAGGCTCCAATTAAGGTCACCCCTCTATGCTAGGTACTATATAGACACATAGTAGGAGACAATCTCTGCCCTGAAAAGTTTATAATCTAAGTAGACAATAGGTGGGAAGGGAAACAGAAGCACAGAGGTGGAGTGACTTGCCCCAGCTCACACACAGGCCACGGATAGAACTGGGAATATAACATTTCTCCTGCATTTCAGTCCAGTGCCCTATCCATGGACTACATTGCCTTTCCAAGAAATGAGCTAATAAGAACAATATTTCTTAAGCCTCCAGTTCTTCCTTCTCTGCAACTCTCAGCATGTTCTTATCTTCCCTGGGTGTATTGTCTTTAGATTGTAATTTCTTTGGAGCAAATTCTTTATAGTGTATATCTTGTAGATTGCTGTGCACCTTGGTTTTCAATAAATAATACATAATAATGACCAGCTAGGAGGGAATATAAGATATAGATTGATTCTTGTATGCAAGTAGGATCAAGGAGGCTGTTCCAGGAATGAATAAGGAAGCATTGTGAAAAAAAGGCATGGTGTTGTAAGTAGGGGATTGAGCCCAAGTTTCAGTAAGGTGTGTGGAGAGGGTGAAATGTTACAAACAAGGAGATGAGGGTATAATAGGCAATAAATGAAATGTTGGCATAAGCAGCAGATACTTGAGATTTTTTAATTGGGAGACTGTATACACTAGTGGACTGAGCACTGTCCAGAGACTCAGACAACCTAGGTTTTAATCCCTCCTTTGCTACTGGCCCTCTGTGTGAACTTTGGCGAGTCACTTCACCTACCTATACTTCAGTTTCCCTATCATTAGCCCCTAAAATGGGGCTAATGATACTGACTTGCATATAGAGCTAATGATAAAAAGCTAGATATTAGGTTTGTTAATGATACTGATTGACTGATACTCTGACAGCTTTCATAAGTTGATGCACAAACAGACCAGACCAGCTCCAACATACAAACTAATAGCTCTGCCAATTTGGAATGCCTTCTAATAGGCAGGCAGGGAAATAATGATGAATTGCCCATGGAAAGTACCAAATACCTTTAAGATTTCTCTATAAATGAAGGCAAAAGAATGAAGGTCATTCCTGCATTCCTGGTCCACCTCAGAGTGCTACTGAAGTCAAGGAGAGCTTGATTTCACAAGATGTATCTGGCTCAGCTCCCTCTAGTATCATGTCAGTGGATAAAGCTATGGGGGAAGCAGGAAGCTGAATCAGACAAACGTTACTCTTTTTTGACAGTTTTGTGAAAGATTGGAAAAGATTACTTCTTTTTAGTGAAAGTTTCCAACACAAACCAAAAACACCATTGTTGATATGATAACAAAACTTCTTTCCATTCATCAGCCTTGAAACAGGTCACAAGGAAGTGGGGAGCTGGAGGTTAAAGGGTAAACTGGATTTTATGCAGCATGTTTACATGGGCTGCATTGTGATCAATTTCAGGGACACAACCAGGCATCTGAGATTGAGGATTCAATAAATACAGTTAAAAACAAATTGCAGTTAAGTGCTATTATTGGCACGTTTGGCCTAGTTGTCCAATTTCACTGCCTTTGTTTCAGACTTTCAAGGAAACTAATCAAGCATTTATTTGAAGAGAACTTGCTATTCTTTTTGGAAGAAGAACCACATCTGGAAGATGGGAATGGGAGTTTGTGAAACTGATTCAATCACCCTAAAACAATGGAGTTTAAAAGCCAAGGAATAAAGAATGAGAGAGAAACAATATAAGTAAAGAAGTTCACTCTGTCCCCATGTTGCTGCCTGCTAACAACCACCTCCTACACCCATCCTTATCCCTCAAATTGAAGATAAACAGCATATTGGCAAGGCAGGGCAGACGGTATTGCAGCCAGGTCAGCACAAGTAGAAGTTTTGCTGGATTTTATATGCAGAGAGAGAAAACCAAGCTGTGTTTTCCTTTTCAATCCCAGTGAGGAAATGTCCTATAAACTACTAATGATGGATGCATCTTTTATCAAACACATATAGCAAATGCAGGGTCTAGGTCTTTCACATTTAAGTGGCATTTTCAAGTGCATAACGAATAATTAAAGCTGGCCATTGGGACATTCTCCTTTTTGTTGTAATTCACTAGGGGCTGGGGCTTCAGTGACTGTCTTCTAAAGCTCTACAATATTTTTCTATGACTATAAAGGACTTTTCTATTCTGAGGATTTTAAGTCTGCGGTAGGACTTTTTTTGTTATTGTTGCTATTGTTCACAGCTCAAGGAGAAGGTTATTTGTTTTACTAAGATAAGGTTTCTAAAACATCCTGCTTCTTAAAAAAATACTACAAAAACAGATGATGTTTTCTCCCTTTTTCTAGTTATCTATTTTCTTTAAGGAAACTGAAATGTCATCTTGCCTCCTAGATAAATTAACTTTTTTGTTTAAAATGGAGGCAAAAAAAAAGAACAACCTTTGAGATATAAATAAAGGTCAACTGAGGAGGTCTAGCGTGGAGCATTGCTGAACACAAAGTTATTTAGCTGGACTTCTTAAAAGAAGTTGGATATTTTGCTTCCATTTACTTCTGATACTGAGGCACCTGGGACTTTCAGTGGGGACAGAATCCCCTCCTCCGCCCCCGAATCTCTACAGCTTTATAAGCCCATTGATTTCAGTGACAATTCACATGGGCAGAGAGGATTGCTCACATACATGGACTTGTAGGATCAAAGCCTTATAGGTCTGGTTTAAGCTTAACTCCTTCCTGGGGTTTTTCCTTATTCTTAACACAGATCATAGAACTTTATTCACATTGAGCAGTACCTTACTCCATGAATAGTCCCATTTCAATAGGGCATAGTAGCATGAGTGATGCAATCAGCCCCATAAATAAGAACAAAACAACAAAACTCAGCCTAAGTTTTTGTCCTCAACGTAGTCATTCACAGAGTTTTCCCTGTAGGAACCTCTTTCTTCCCGCCCCTATTTTGGTCTGTCTTTGAGAGACTTTGGAATCCTTTTATATTGCTGGTTTGCACCTGAGCTGAGATAATGACTAAGCAGAAGTAGTTGCCCATCTCTACACAGGGTTCAATTATCTGGTATCAAGGGGGGAGGGATAGCTCAGGGGTTTGAGCATTGGCCTGCTAAACCCAGGGTTGTGAGTTCAATCCTTGAGGGGGGCCACTTGGGGATCTGGGGCAAAGTCAGTACTTGGTCCTGCTAGTGAAGGCAGGGGGCTGGACTCAATGACCTTGCAAGGTCCCTTCCAGTTCTAGGAGATGGGATATCTCCATTACCACGAGCAAGAAAAAGAGGCCTGTGGCTATCACAGTTTAGGGCAACTGCACCTGTACTGATCCAGCAATGGCATGCAGGCTAGGCTTCAGGTCCCCTGACCATCACCTCTTTTGAGTGGAGACACATGTTCCCTCCCTCCTGACTGGAGTATTTTCAGGCCACACAGTCCCCTGACTATACTGTGATATCTCAGCAAGAGATGGCCTAAGCACACCATCTTACTTTCCCTTTAGAGTCTAATAGAGTAATTGCCCACAGTTTTAAGGTACCACATTCTTCCTATGCAAGACTATTTTATTCTTAGTTAAAAACACTACAGAGAAAACATATTAAAAACAATCTGACAGCAACACGCCTACAAAACCTCACCCTGGGATTTTCCCTGTTGTTTAAAGTTCATCACAGCTTCAGCTCAGAACAAGCACACAATCTTATGGGCCTCAGTAAGCCAAGTCCTTCCAATTCTTCCCTAAGACTTGAGCCATCTGTGGACCAGAGGATCTGTGTCTTTGCTGGGTCAGGAAGAAGGTTCTGAGCCTTTATAAAGGCAGAATATTTATCCAATAATCCTTTCTTTGGATAAACATCTTGCACTGTTGGAGACTGAGAGATATTGACAAATATAACTCATCAGTTGTGAGTCTCAGATTACATGGCGGTGCCACTTTTATATGTGAAAAATGGTGTGGCTTTATTCTCTTATCTTGATTTCAAGAACAGATCATTCTGTTTATTTGAAGGGAATAGAGAGGTATTGGACCTAATTCTCTACTCTGTTTATCCCCATTTTACTCCTGTGTATACATACTGAAATCAATGGAGTTCCACTGGAGTAAATCTGGGGTAACAGAGCAGAGAATCAGGCCCATTGTTTCCCCCATAATCCATGAGCTGAAGACCTGGCATTGTGTAAGTAAAGGGAGATGTGCAGGGTAAACTCTCCCATACTTACAAGCCTTATTTACACTAGGATATCCTAAGTAGGATTTAACCCAATTTTGTGAAATAATGCTCAGTAGGACGTATATTTCAAGGTATTTAGGTGCCTAAAGCTGCAGATAGGTGCATAGTGGAATTCACAAAAGTGCCTACACACCTAACTACTACTGATTTCAAGAGAAGATAAGAATCTAGGTGCATATGAATATCCCACTAGATGCCTAACTGCTACTTTTAAACTTTTAAAATTTGGCCAATTGTGCTTTATTATGGTCTATACTTGCAGGAAAACCATCTTCAGCAGGGTTCAGGTGCATCCACTGCTGACAACCATTTTCAGCAATGGGTAAATTTCCTAGACAAAGCTATAGAACTGACCTACTTAATATTCTTGGTTGTTCAGACAAAGGTATGATCCATCTTTTCTCACTTCTTCTCTTTCAGAAACAGAAAGATATCAACAGACTCACCAAAGGTCAGAGGTCAAACTCAGGCCCAGGTCAAAAGTAAAGAGAAAGACCCTTATCTTCTTTCTTCTAAGTCCTCAGACTTCTAAGTCCTATGTCCATCTCCTTTGAAGACTTTCTCTCTTACTGAAATTTCTAGTAAGACTTTTCTTTTCTTTGCGACATTATTAGTTATGTTAATTTCCTGGTTTTGAAAATTCTTATTCACTATCCTGTCTACCCATATCTATTATCCAGGTTCAGGATAATTTTATTTTCAGCATAATTTGTTGGTCTCAATATTCACATGGACTCAGTGGTATTTTCTGGTATTGTATCTAATATCTTTATATACTCCATGTGCACTTATTTGGTACAAGGTATCTACTTTACACATGCTCTGTATTATTATTCCTGGTTGGAAATATAAAAGAAATGTGACATCTATCTCTATCTTGGTGGGTCCTGCGCTTATTGGCGGATTTTCTTGCCTCAGAGTTTCACCAAGTGGGTTGGGGAACAGCCCAGAGACCTTCCACTCTGGGAGAACCCACAATCCAGGTCAATTGGGAGGTTTGGGGGGAACCCGGGCCCGCCCTCTACTCCGGGTTCCAGCCCAGGGCCCTGTGGACTGCAGCTGTCTATAGTGCCTCCTGTAACAGCTGCATGACAGCTACAACTCCCTGGGCTACTTCCCCATGGCCTCCTCCAAACACCTTCCTTATTCTCACCACAGAACCTTCCTCCCGGTGTCTGATAACGCTTGTGCTCCTCAGTCCTCCAGCAGCACACCCTCTCACTCTCAGCTCCTTGCGCCTCTTGCTCCCAGCTCCTCACACTCCCTCCACAAACTGAAGTGAGCTCCTTTTTAAAACCCAGGTGCCCTGATTAGCCTGCCTTAATTGATTCTAGAAGCTTCTTCTTAATTGGCTCCAGGTGTCCTAATTAGCCTGCCTGTCTTAACTGGTTCTAGCAGGTTCCTGATTACTCCAGTGCAGCCCCTGCTCTGGTAACTCAGGGAACAGAAAACTACTCATCCAGTGACCAGTATATTTGCCCTCTACCAGACTCCTGTACCCCACTGGTCTGGGTCTGTCACAGAAAGTGATCTCCCAGATATCACATCCCTTGGCCCGCGCTGCTTTCCTAAGCCCCCATTGGCCTAGAGCGTGAACCGCAGTCAGTAGGAGCCACAATCGGCCAAACCTGTGGACTTGGCAGGTAAACAAACCGGCCTGGCCCGCCAGGGTAAGCACCTGACTTACCCTGGCGGGCTGTGTGCCAAAGGTTGCCGATCCCTGGTGTAAAGGGAGAAGAGAAGGGGACTGTCAACTTCTCTGGGGGCAGTCTTTCTAGAGGTTCCAACCTTCTCCTAACTGGTCTCCCTCTATTAATCTCTAATTAGCCAAGTCCATCAACTTGACCTAAAATGAGTCAATCAGCCCTTAAACTCCAGGGCTTGCAGTCTTCCTTTGTCTCCCTACCACTTTCTAGTGCATGTCTACACTAGAGAGCTTCCAGTGGCAATGCTGTACAGATGCAGCTGTGCCACTGTAAGGTCTCCTGTGTAGCCTTTCTATGCCAACGGGAGAGAGCTCTCCCATTGACATAATTAAACCACCCGCAATGAGCAGTGGTAACTATGTAAGCGGGAGAGTGTCTCCCGCCAACATAGCGTTGTCCATACCAACGCTTCTGCTGGTGTAACGTATGTCACTCGGGAGTGTGTTTTTCACACTCCTGAGTGACATAAGTTATACCCACAAAAGTGCTAGTGTATACATAGCCTGAGAGACAGCCTTGCATGGAGCTGTTGCCCCTCTGCTATCCCTGACCTTTCTGCCTCCTCTTCTCTCTGTGTTTTTCTGCCTTTATAGCTCAGCTTATTTTCCTTATTGGTCCCAGCTGTGGGTGCATGTCTCCATGATTGGCCCTGGTGCTGGATGTGGTCAGCCTGCTAGCCTATAAGTAGGGAAGACTGTCTTCTCCCGTCTGCCTATGCTCAATATCGGGGGGTGTAAACCCCATTACAGAGACCTATGATAGAACCCTGGGGAACCGCCACAGAAAGTTGGAGAGGAGATGAGGATTTTCCAAAGGACATGCTGAAGGAACAAATAGAGAGTTAGGAGGCAAACCAGGATAGGACAGAGTCACAGCAGACAAGAGAAGGCAAGATTGAAAGACTAGGAGCAAAGTCAACAGTGTCAAAGGCAGCTGACAACATGAAGATGGAGCTCTGGTTCTTAGTGTTGGTTAGGAGAAGTCATTAGAGACCAGTTAAATAAATATACAGAGATAGTTTTCTACTAATAACTTTTTACTAGAAAGTAGTTTTCTTAATGTTGCAATCATCTCTAGAATGAATACCAATACCACTGTTAGTGACCACTTCAAGGATACATTTATGGATCATTCATTGCATCCTGTGGTAGTAATGAGTTTCTATTAGCATTTCAGAATTACTAGCTTGATAAGAGGTTTTAACATCTATTACAGCACTCCTTTTTCATTTATTGTCCCCTGGACTCAGTTGATCGCTGTGTTTTTTTCTGGTCCTTCTCATTTGAAAAGTGGCAGAACCTTTCAGTATACTGGATGGGTCCTCCTCGGGGATCTACCATGTTCATAGGGACCAAAAAATCATTACAGCACTCCTGTCATCAGAGTTTATATTTCATAATAAAGTTCTCTTCTGTTGATAACAGGAGTCTCCTGTTGCAAGATGGAGAAGTCCTATTATGTCACAATATTGTATCTGGTCTTGGATCCACTTTTTGCATGACTATTGTTTTTTATTTCTTGCTACTGACAATTATATCTTATTTGAACCATATCACCTTGCTGGAGATGTTGAAGTGTATTTGTATATGCAGATTATAGTGTAGACCAGGAATCGGCAAGCGCTGGCACTTGGCTCACCAGGGTAAGCACCCTGGCGGGCCGGGCCGGTTTGTTTACCTGCCGCATCCGCAGGTTCAGCCGATCGCAGCTCCCACTGGCCATGGTTCACTGCTCCAGGACAATGGGGGCCAAGGGACGCGGCAGATAAACAAACTGACCCGGTCCGCCAGGGTGCTTATCCTGGCAAGCCGTGTGCCAGTGGTTGCCGACCCCCGGTGTAGACTGTAGGATAACTTTTGTTTGGCCTTCTTGCAGATGACATTTGTAAATGGTACTTAGTTATCAACATTTTAAGGCCAATTTGTATTAAGATATTTGTTAATTCCATTCTAGTCCTATAGGTGACTTGCATTTCTCAAAGAAGTTGCTATTGATTATTGTTGCAATATATTTAGTTAGGACAGAAAAAAACTAGATTATGGTCTTCACCTGTTACCATCCTTTTTATTAACCATGTTTTCATAAAACAAACTATTTAGTCCATTAATCGGTGGATCTCTTGGACTTCGGATTGTGTGTTCAAATCCATATTGTTTAGCAAACCTTGCAGATCCAGTACCATTGAAATAAAGTCCATTGTCATTCACAATTCACTGTGGAATCTCCTGTCAGCTAGGACTGCACTTACTCCTTTTGATAACATGACAGTTTATCATGGTTCCATAGTTCTCTCCAAGGACACCACTTTCAGATAATTAGAGCAATAATCCATGATAACTGCTTAGTCTTTCTTTTGTAGCTTAAATACATCTAGGCCCATTTTTTCCATGGAGACCCTGGAGATTCCAGTAGTCATAATCTCTTTTGGGTTTAAATTTCTTTAGTGCAGAGCTATTACATTTAGCAGCCATGTCCTCAATATCTTTGTGAATGTTAGGCCAATAGATGACTCGTATCGCATATCACTTGCATTGTTCTGTTCCTAAGCAACCTTTGTATATTCTTGTAAGGATAGACTTTCACACATAGACAGGCATTACAATTCCTGTACCTTTCATTAGAATTCCATCAATCACTGACAGTTCTGCTTTTTTAAAGATACACACTCTAGATGAATATAATAGTTTTTCCATCTGTATAGGACAGATCTCATCTCTTTTGTAGCCTGACTTTCATTTATACCAATTTGACACTGGTGTAACTCTGACTTTAGTGGAGTTATTACTGATTTAAATCATTATGAGAGAGATCAAAATCAGTTCCTTAGTTAATTAGGCATCTCCTCCTTATGCAACTCAAGAAATAGCACAATCATGTAATCTAATTCACATTTGAAAACATTTCTAAATCACAAAGTGTGTCAGAAGTGGATTTTGGTGCCACACTCAAAGGGGACTTGATACCTCCTTTGTTTTACACTTATTTTAGGTCTCCATTGATTGTAACAGAGTTACTTTTGATTTACACCAGCGTAAGTGAGAAGAAAAAGAAGCCAAATGTTTTCTTTAATACTAAGTGATTATCTGGTACATATACAATCTCCAGATTATTATTGTGCAATCTTAACAACATTCTTGGTATGTAAGAAGACACATCCTCCAGGCTGTTTGTTGAAATAGCAATAAGAGGTTTGTGGTCCATTTCTTCAATGATGTGCAGACCATAAATGAAGTTATGGAAAACCTTGCATCCATAAACAATTCCAAATGCCTCTTTTTCTATCAGTGTATATTTTCATTCCACTGGCTTCTTTGCCCAGGATGCATGTTCCCAATTTATATAACATGTTTTGTATGTCTTTTTATTTCCCAAAGAGACTATTGATCAATTTACCCAAGTCATTTACCATTTCTTAAATATGGGGCACTCCCCTTTGGCCGGAAGGGCTGAGCTTGCTTTACACAGATACAATTTTCAGGAGTTTTTTAAGATATCAGTGTGACTCCCTGGTGTAGGTTCATAGATTCTAAGGCCCAAAGGAACCACAGTGATCATCTAATCTGACCTCCTGTATAACACAGACCATAGAATTTCCCCAAAATAATTCTGTTTCAACAAGACTGTATCTTTTAGAAAAAAATCATAACAGTCTCTGCTCTGAAATAAGTTCTTTTCTGGAGCAGCTCTTACTCTGTAATAATATTGATTTCAGTGGGAGTTGTGAGTGCTCAACTTATTCTCTTTAGAAGGCTAAACAGAGAGGTAGATGACTAATTTCAGGCACTGAAGTTTAAATTTGAGGACAGAATTTTCTGACTGTCTGCCTCCCTGTATAAGAGTATACTGTGTCCCTCTCCATGATACCTGAGCCCATCCCATAAGGTTGCTGTCTATACAAAACAATTTATCTCTTTGTAGGTACTGGACTCTGTGTATATGCGTGTGTAGTGTTAATAGGAGAGGACTAGGTCAAAAGAGTGGGATTTGCAGTTAGTGCTGAAGTTCCTGTGTTTGTGGTCACCCTAATCTCTTCCAGGAATCAGAAGTGAGTTCTAGATTTGTAAAGACCTTTGCTGAGAATGAGATTGCTCCTGGCAGCCTGTAGTTGCTGAGTAGCCGGGCAACTATATAATGAGCAAATTGAGCTTTGAGACCTAGGCCTGGAGAATTATAATAATCAAATCCAGAGGTCCAGAAGGAGTGCATTACCCTGGTTGAGTCTGAATGTGATGATGGAGAGGCAGTCTTCAGATATACAGAAGCAGTAGGGAGTCCAGGCGAGGCTGTAGATTTACTTAAGAATCTGGGTGCAGCTGCCCTCATGAAGAGATGGGCATGAAACTTCCCTCTCCCAACTCCCACATTGTTTCAGTCTTTCCACAATTAATCTGCAGTCACTGTGAGTCTAAGAGCATCCCAATGCCAGAGGGATGGGAGGGAGCATCACTGGTATCAGGTAGTGAGTTTCTACTGGCCTGCCCAGTTCATAAGAACCTAAGAATGGCCATATTGGATCAGACCAATGGTCCATCTAGCCCAGTATCTTGTCTTCCAACCATGGCTGGTGCCAGATGCATCAGAGGGAATAGACAGAACAGTGCAATTTATCAAGTGGTCCATCCTGGGTTGTTGGGTCCGAGCTTCTAGGGACACTCAGAGCACGGGGTTGTGGCCCTGACCATCTTGGCTAATCACCATTGATGGAAACTATGCTCCATGAACATATATAATTATTTTTTGAACCCAGTTATACTTTTGATCTTCACAACATCCTCTGGTAGTTCAGTGTATCCTAATTCACCTATGTCAGAATCTGTATCTAAAAAGTGTCATGTGAAGTATCACTGGAAAACTAATAACTCACTGACCATTAACATTCTTGCATGATGTGTATGGGGTGTATACAAAGAGTTATGGATATGTGCTGGAATTATGTTCCTAAAATGTGTTTGGCAAGCAGTGCATTACCCAGTCTGCCCTAGACAAAGGTATGTGTATTTGTTTGTGTGACCCATTTGTCACCAGGCAGAGACAATAAAGGCACATTTACACAAAATGTAATCAAAGCCATCAACTTAGCAAGTGTGGTAGATAGCCCCTTGCAGGGGTCTGGGAACCTCAAATGATAAGTAATTGAATCAACTGATTGTATACAATATTATTATATTATAAAAGTGTATCAAGTAATGTCTTTTCTGAAAGCTAGACACCCTGGTGAGTAATATCATTGTAAAATGTAGATATTAACACTATATGAAGAAATATGGATACCACATGATATTATGCTTGAATATCTGTGACCAAACACAGAGAGAAACAGGTTTTCTCCCAGAAAGGAGGGAAAACAGCTATCACCTGTCTCCAATTAAATGAAGCCAGGTGTTCCCCAAAACTATAGACTGCCCATTTATGTACAAATCAGCCAGGGATGGGAAGCCCACAGGAAGGGTGAAGTCATTCAGGATGTATACATAACTTGCTGTTTTGGCTGAAATTTTACACTTTAAGCACTGGTAAAGCAGTTTTAAGTGATTCCTCAGGTGTGGAGGTTGAAAAGGGTCACAAATCTATTATGTTTTTTTTTTCTGTTTGCTCATTGTTCTCCTGCTTATGTTCTATTTCTCTCTCCTGGAATAAGCAAAGAGACATATGCTAAATTTAACCAAAAAACAGTTAGAAGAGCTATGCAAACAATATGGCCTGTTTGGCTGGGGAAATGAGATAAGAACTAGACCAGGGGTCGGCAACGTTTGGCACGCGGCTTGCCAGGGTAAGCACCCTGGCGGGCTGGGCCAGTTTATTTACCTGCTGATGTGGCAGGTTCGGCCGATCCCGCGGTTCGCCGTCCTGGGCCAATGGGAGCGGCGGGAAGCCGCGGCCAGCACATCCCTCACCCGCGCCGCTTCCCGCCACCCCCATTGGTCTGGGACGGCGAACCGTGGCCAGTGGGGGCTGCGATCGGCCGAACCTGCCGTGTCAGCAGGTAAATAAACTGGCCCGGCCCGCTAGGGTGCTTACCCTGGCGAGCCGCGTGCCAAATGTTGCTGACCCCTGAACTAGACCAACAACATGGAGAACTGCTGGGCCTACAGAAATTGTGAGAGGGTGCAGGTGCTGGAGCATCAAGAGGAGCTGGACCTTCCATCTCAGCACAGAAACAAGATTGGATGCAGTTGGAAAGGGAAAACTGCAGTTAGAAGCCCTTTGATTCAAGCAGGAGCTAGAAGAAAGAGAGAAGCAATACGAACATGAGCTCAAAATCTGGGATCTAAGGAAGGAAAACCCTCAATGACAGATATCCTTCCCCAAAATTCAGACAGTACCAAGGAGTACTTTACAACTTTTGAAAAGATATATGAGTTACAAAAAATTCTAGAAGATAGGCAAGTCCCCATTTTGTTTTAAAAGTTATCAGATCAAGCTTTAAATGTGTTTAATGGAATGGAGACTGAACAGGCTTTGAAATATGCTAGTTTTAAAAGGCTGTATTGCAAAGGTTTCAAATTATTCCTGAAGTGTATGGAGTGAAATTTAGAGGTCTCACAATGAATGACAAGATGAGTCATAGAGAAAACGTGTATAATTTCTGTGATTTGTAGAGAAAATGGGCCCACAGGGAAGGGGGCAGAGAATTATAACTGGTTGTTTGATCTTTTTGCACAGGAACAATTCCTCACTGTATGTTCTGAAAAGATCACACAAGCATTCTGGGATAAATCCCTGGATTCTGTACAAAAACTGCAGATCTAGCTGATGGATACATGAAAACTAAAGCATCCAGTGACCACAAGACACAGAGGGAGGGGTAGAAGCCTGATGTAAAAGGGGGACCCCATTTAACCCTTTGGAAGAAGGAGTGTAATTGAGAGCCTAGGCAGTTACTTCCCTAGAATCAATCCCATCCTAGAAATTGCACTCACAGACCCCTTATACAAGAGAATGATCCAAGAAGGTGCTACCAGGGTAACTCCACTGACCACATGGGGAACAATTGCTCTAAACTGATAGAATCTAAGACCACACCCCATCTAACACAGGTTAATGCAGTTGCCCTTAGCACAGCATCACCTCCAGGGCTCTTGACTAATTTTGTGAAGTCTGACTGAAAGGGGGTGGACATTTAATTTATTAAAGTTGCCAAGATAAATGACAAAGAATGCATAGGATGGCAGAACACTGATGCCCAGATTTCTCTAGTCAGGGAAAACATGTTCAGAGAGAATAATACTATCTGGCCAGGAGATAGAATGTTTGGCATTAGGAAGATATAAAATTCCTGTGCCTTTGGCTAAAGTGCATTTGGAATGAGAAGGCTTAGACAGTACCTTAAAAGCTAGGGTGTTGGATTGTATTCTAGTGGAAATGTTGGTTGGAAACAACATCTTAATCATGACCATGGCTGTTAATGTTGTAACCTGTAGTAAAAAATGGAATATTGTTCTGTAATCCCAGGAAGGAATGTTGGGGATACAGGAACTATTATTGGGGGAGAGGAAGATACTTTCAGCTCTGGTTCAACAGAAGAAAGCAGTGCGCTTTCAGGCATGGGTAGAGATGATTCAAACTCCTGTGTAGCGGAAGAAAGTTGCATGCTTTCAGAGCTTTGGGAGTGCGGGAGGAGTTAACTCCTGTTACTGAAGAAGCTGTGTCAGCTGCCAGTGTTTTGCAGATGAACAAGGGGAAGATCCCATTCTAGAGTGCATAAAGGGACATGTCCTAGAGGCAACCCTGGTGAGGAGAAATGGGTAAAGATCTTTGGAAGAGCAAGGAAGGTTGTACAGGGAAGAACACATGGGAAAGGATAGAAGCCCTGGGGAACCTTACAAGCAACTAGTTTTGCATACCCAGCACTGTAAGAAGTTAATGTTGCTAGCCAAGGACTTCTCCTAACCAACAAAAGGAGAAGGACATGTCCCTTTATGCAGCTGACACAGCTTTAAGTAGTTGAAGGCTGCTATCAAATCTTCGCTCTTCTCTTCTGCGGACTAAATAAGCCCTGTTCCCTGAGCCTCTCCTCATAAGTCATGTGCTTATCATTTTCATTTCCCTCCGCTGCTCTCTCTCCAATATGTCCACATCCTTTCTGTAGTGGGGCGGGGGGCAACACTGGATGCAATACTACAGATGTTGTCTCACCAGTGCTGAATAGAGGGGAATAATCACTTCCCTCGATCTGCTGGTAATTCTCCTACTAATGCAGCGCAATATGCCATTAGCCTTTTTGGCAACAAGGGCACACTGTTGACTCATATCCAGCTTCTCATCCACTGTAATCCCCAGGTACTTTTCTGCAGAACTGCCGCTTAGCCAGTCGGTCCCCAGCCTGTAGCAGTTCATTAGATTCTTCCATCCTAAGTGCAAGAGTCTGCACTTAACCTTGTTCAACCTCATCATGTTTCTTTTGGCCCAATCCATGGGCACCTGACCTTCTCCCTGGAAGGAAAATGAGAGGACCCCTAGATCTTATCAGGGACTCCTGGGAAGGGGATACTGAGGAAGGGGAAACCAGTAACTGAATATATACAGGGGTTCAGGGAGGAATTAAAAGACATGATGGATGTGATTCAAACCAACCTCAGGGACAGCCAATCCAAGCAAAAGGCACTGTATGATAAACATGTTGTAAATGCTCTCTTGAAATAGGGGACTTGTTATTAGTGCTAAGCCCCATGAAAAAATACAAAATGCAAAAAACTTGACTTTTGAAATATGAAAAACGAAATATGCAGTGAGTTAACCCCAGTTGAACAGGCAGAAATATTATCTATACTACAAACACACAAACAAGTATTTTCAGCAAGTCAGGGAGGACTCACATGATGATCCATATGAGCATCACTGAGGATTCACAGCCGGGCCTACTGCAAAACGCAAGAGTAAATTTGCACAGAAATACAGAACATGCTGGACATGGGAATTATTAAAGCATCTGACAGGTTTGAGGCGTTACCTCTGGTCTTGGTCCCCAAGGAAGACACCACTGTAAGATTGTATGTTGATTATAGAAAACACAACGCTGTCAAAGTGCCAAATGCTCCCTATGCCCAGAATTGATGATATGCCTAATGTTTTGGGCAAAGTAGATATCTTGGCATATTTGACCTTGTGGAAAGTTATTGGTGAATATGCACAGCCTTTAGATTAAGATGAACAGAAAAAAATCTGCTTTGATTACTGATATAGGACTGTATGAATTCATAATATTACCATTTGTGTTAATTAATGCAGGAGCCACTTTTCAGAGGCTGGCCAACTGAGTGTTAAACAGATTACAAGAATTTGCAAAATCATATGTTAATAATATTGCTATTTATAACATCTCTTGGGTACACCCCATGACACACTGTGGTATTGTACTGTCAAAACTCAAAGACACAGGTCTGACTGATAGCGTTTCTAAGTGTAAAATTGGAGCAGCCAGAGTTCCTTATTTGGGCCATTGGGTAGGTAGTGGTCAGATCTCTCCTAAGCCCCAGACCAAAAAGCTGATCCAGTCTTTCATAGGGCTGGTTAATTATTTGTGTGTGGCTTCAGTGGCAATGTATCTGCAATCACAGATCTGTGAAAAAAGAAAAAGGCAAACAAAGTTGTATAGTCAAAACCTAGCACGAGCGTTTTCATTAGGTAAACACAATCTTATATGAAAAGCCTGTTCTGGCCAGCCCATTTTTTTGATATAAGGTTTAAACTTTGTACTGATTCATCAAACATTGTGCTAGAAGCAGTACTGATACAAGCAGGAGAAGCAATAAGAAGTATCCCATTGCTTTCTTAAGCAAAAGATACAGACACCCACTGAACAGAATGACTGTCATAGAGACAGAGTGTTATGCTATAGTGTGGGTAGTCAAACAACGGAGTCCCTATCTCTTTAACAAGAAATTCAGGGTCCTGACTGATCACTCTCCATTTGGCTGGATAACATTAAGGATTCTAATTCCAAACTACTATGATGGGGTATGACATGGGTGGCCAACCTGTAGCTCCGGAGTCACATGCGGCTCTTCAGCAGTTAATATGCGACTCCTTGTATAGTCATTGATTCCGGGGCTGGAGCTACAGGCGCCAACTTTCCAATGTGCCGGAGGGTGCTCACTGCTCAACCCCTGGCTCTGCCACAGGCCCTGCCCCGACTCCACCCCTTCCTAACCCCTTCCTTGAGCCTGCCATGCCCTCCCTCCTTCCCCTCCTCCCCAGAGTCTCCTGCACGCTAGGAAACAGCTGATTGGGAGGTGCAGGGAGGGAGGGGGAGGTGCTGATCAGTAAGGCTGCCAGTGGGTGGGAGACGTTAGAACCAGGGAGTGAGGGGAGCTAGTGGGGGGCTGCTGATGTATTACTGTGGCTCTTTGGCAACGTACATTGGTAAATTCTGGCTCCTTCTCAGGCTCAGGTTGGCCACCTGTGGAGTATGATGTTCCAAGAGTATGACATGGAGATGGTAGATATAAAGAGGAAAGAAAATGTGGTGGCTGGTGCCCTATCCAGAAAGGAGAGCTCTGATCTGCTGCTTCCAGTGGCAAACCCTCCAACAGCTATGTAAGGTGGGAGGTGTGACCCTAACAACATCCCAATGCCACAGGGCAAGAAGATCACAGGTATCTGGTAGTGAGTTTTAGCTGGCTGACCATGTCAGTGTACCCCAATTCAGAAATGTCATAATCTGTATCAAATAGGTGTTGTGTGAGGTGTCATAGGAAAACCAGTAACACAAAGATCATTAATATTCTTGTGTCTTGTATGTATGGAAAATACCCAAAGGAATGTACAAATGTGAAGAAAATATGGAATTAAAATGTGATTGAACCACACAAGTGGGTAAACAGTTTTTTCCCCCAAACAAGGAAAAGACCAATGCTTCCATGTGTAATCACAGACAATTGGCAATCAGAGTCAAGTGGCCATTCATTGGCATATTGGAGGCTGCATTGTAGAAAGCACCAGCAGGGAAGAAAGCAGCATGGAACCTTCTCCATCAGACTCCATGGTACCTGTCCCCACAGCAGTGGCACTGAAGTTTAAGAAGAAAACATTTCAAAAGTTCACTGGACTATAAAAGAGAGGAGCAAGTTATCTTTCAAAGGGACTGATGACTTTGGACAACTGAGAGATCCTAACAAAAGGGGTGTTCAGTCATCTTGCTTGAAGGAAGTGTGGTAAGAATTTTACTTTGAACTAAGACTGTACTTTTTTAAATTCTTAGCTACTAGCAAGCATTTTTCACTTGTATTTGCTTGTAACCAGTTCTGATTTTATCCCTTGTGCTTATACCTAGAGCAATGCTTGAATTGAAGTGATTGTTAACTTGTTTCAATGTCACCCCCGGTGGTTTGATATAGATATTGAACAACACTTTCATTTTATTGCATGTATCACTAGCAAGCATTCCATTTCTTTACATCAAAGTCAGTTCTTTGGGGCAGGGACTTGTATTGTCTCTATGTTTGTACAACACCTAGCACATTGGTGCCCTGATCTTAATGGGCTCTAGGTGCCACCACAATATAAATGTAAAATAATTATAATAAAAGATATTCTGCTACCAAAATTTCTGTTGGCTTTGTGGTCTATTTGTATTTATATTGTGAAGATATTAATATTCTTCCCCATTTTATAATCCTCAGTAATGGAGGCTAATTCCCAGGCAGTGCAGCAAAAGATGCTTTCCTTTACACCTCTACCTCGATATAACGCTGTCCTCGGGAGCCAAAAAATCTTACCGTATTATAGGTGAAACCGCATTATATCGAACTTGCTTTGATCTGCTGGAGCACACAGCCCCGCCCCCCCAGAGCGCTGCTTTACCGTGTTATATCCAAATCCGCATTATATCGGGGTAGAGGTGTATTTGATTTTTTGTTCATTTTTCAGAAGACACTCAAAACAGACACGAGGGGATACACTTTTAAATGACTTTGTTTTGACAATGAGCTTTAAGCTTCAGACATAAAGTAGTTCCAGATGTTTGATTTTCACACATGCTAATGTGCAGAGGCACAATTTTGAAGAAGAGACATTTTCTTATAATGCAAGTGGACACCTGAGTTTCTCTCTCTTCAAAATATCTCAGTTTCAACCCATCTTTATCCCCTCTTCACCACTAGGCTCTGTTGTTCAGTTACTCCATTTATACCCTGGCCATCCTGCTTCTTCCACGCCAGCACAAAGAACAGCAGCTCAGAAATCTCCAGAGCAGAAAAGCTGCCAGAGGAACTAAGCACAGATCTTGGAGACTGGTTTACCCCAGGAGCCCATATGTCACATAAGACTTGCAGCGGGTTTGCTGAGATGCACCTTAGTGGGAGGAAAAGAGCTACTTTGGGAACACTCAGGAGGGTCAAATCTCTTTCGGTTCTCACCAGCTGTTTTAGTAAGCTCTCAGAAACACTGATGGGATTTTTTTAAGTTTAATGCACATTTGCCCAGAGCATTGGATGGGCACTTTAAATATGAAAATGAATAATCAAATCACAAATGATTTAGAGGCAAAAATGATACCAAAAGGAGTTACCACCTTGCCTGATTTTGAGCAGGGTCTAATCTCATCTATGTTTAGAAATGCATGTGCAATTTGGGTGCACTAATACCTATGCATGCAGGGGAAGTCATCTAAAACCTCCAGATGCAGATGATAGAATTAAGACACACAAAGCCCATGCTTCACAATGAGTTTTTGAGCATGATGATTCTATCAACTACACATGCAGGATGGTTTTGTAGTTAAGGTACTGGACTTGGACTATAGATATATGAGTTCAACACCTTTGTTTTCCATAGATTTGCTCTGTGTCTTGGGCAAGTCATTTAATGCCTCTGGGCCTTGGTTCAAAATGGGAAAAATAATACTTTCTTCTTCTGTCTTGACTATTTGAATGGTAGGTTCTTTGTGGAAGGGATTTATATAGTGTTTAGTATACTGGAAGCCCTGATATTGGTTGATGGCTATAAGTGCTACCATAACAGGTGTTAGTACACAAAAATTGTATACATGGGGTGAGTAACCACAGAGTTGCTTAGGAAAGATAGTTGTATGAAAGATAGGAAGTGTGGCAAGAGGCCACCTTGGCTTAATCAGGAGATATTCAGTGGTCGGAAACTCAGTAAAAAGTCCTACAAAAGTGGAAACAAGGTCAAATTATGGAGGATAAATACATAAAAAAAAAAAAACAACACAAGCAGGTAGGGACAAACTTAGAAAGGCCAAGGCACAAAGTGAGATTAAACTAGCTAGAGACATAAAGGGTAAAAAAAATAAAAAAAAAATAAAAATTCTGCAAATACTTTATAAGGAAGAGAAAGACCCAGGTCAAGGTAGGCCCATTACTTAATGTGTGGCGGGGGGGGGGGGGGGGAAGGGAAGAGGAGAAAGACAATAACAGAAAATATGGAAATGGCCAAAGTGCAAAATGGTCTTTTTGTTTCAGTTTGCGCCAAAAAGGTTAGTAGTAATTGGACGTCTAACATGCTGAATGCTATTGAAAATGAGGTAGGATCTGAGGCTAAAATAGAGAAAGAACAAGTCAAAATTACTTAGACAAGTTTGATGTCTTCAAGTTGGCAGGGTTTGATGAAATACATCCTAGAATACTCAAGGAGCTGACTGAGGAGTTATCTGACTCATTAGCAATTATCTTCGAAAACTCATGGAAGATGGGAGAGATTCCACAGGACTGAAAGAGGGCAAATATAATGCCAATCTATAAAAAGGGGAATAAGGACAAACTGAGAAATTACAAACTAGTCTGTTTAACTTCAGTACCCAGAAAAGATAATAGAGCAAATAATCAAGCAATCAATTTGCAAACATCTAAAAGATAATAAGGTGATAAATAACAGTCAACATGGATTTGTCAAGAACAAATCATGTCAAACCAACCTAGTAACTTTCTTTGACAGAGTAATAAGCCTTAAGGATGGTGGTGGGGAATGGTAGATGTGCTATATTTTTACTTTAGAAAGGCTTTTGATAATGTCTCGCATGACCTTCTCATAAGCTAGAGATATACAACCTAGATGGAGCTACTGTAAGGTGGGTGCATAACTGGTTGGAAAACCATTCCCAGCAAGTAGTTATCAGTGGTTCACAGTCAATCTGGAAGGACATATCAAGTAGGGTCCAATAGGGATCAGCCCTGGGACCGGTTCTGTTCAATGTCTTCATAAATGAATTAGGTAATGGCATAGAAAGTACACTTATAAAGTTTGTAGATGATATCAAGCTGGGAGGGGTTGCAAGTGCCTTGGGGGTTGGATTAAAATTCAAAACGATCTGGACAAACTGGAGAAATGCTCTGAAATAAATAGGATGAAATTCAATAAGGACAAGTGCAAAGTACTCCACTTATGAAGGAACAATCAGTTGCACAAATACAAAATGGGAAATGACTGCCTAGAAAGGAGTACTGCAGAAAGGCATATAGTGGATCACAAGGTAAATATGAGTCAATAGTATACCTCTGTTGCAAAAAAAGCAAACATCATTCTGGGATGTATCAGCAGGAATGTTGTAAACAAGACACGAGAAGTAATTCTTCTGCTCTACTCTGCATTGATAAGGCCTCAGCTGAAGTATTGTGTCCAGTTCTGGGCATACATTTCAGGAATGATGTAGACAAATTGGAGAAGGTCCAGGGAGAGCAACCAAAATGATTGAAGATCTAGAAAACATGACCTATGAGGAAAGATTGAAATAATTTGGTTTGTTTAGTCTGGAGAAGAGAAGACTGAGGAGGGAAATGATTACAGGTTTCAGTTACATCAAAGGTTATTACAAGGAGGAGGGTGAAAAATTGTTTTCCTTAACCTCTGAGGATAGGACAAGAAGTAATGGGCTTAAATTGCAGCAAGGGAGTTTTAGGTTGGACATTAGGAAAATCTTCCTAACTGTCCAGGTAGTTAAGCACTGGAACAAATTGCCTGGGACATTGTGGAATCTCTGTCATTGGAGGATTTTAACAATAGGTTATTCAAACATCTGTCAGGAATGGTCTAGTAAGTTACTACTTAGTCCTGCCTTTAGTGTAGGGGACTCCATTAGATGACAGGGGGGGGAAGGATAGCTCAGAGGTTTGAGCATTGGCCTGCTAAACCCAGGGTTGTGAGTTCAATCCTTGAGGGGGCCATTTAGGGATTGTGGGCAAAAATCTGTCTGGGGACTGGTCCTGCTTTGAGCAGGGGGTTGGACTAGATGACCTCCTGAGGTCCCTTCCAACCTTGATATTCTATGATTCTATGACATATGGAGGTCCTTTCCACTCCTACACTTCTATGAGTCTAGGCACAAAAGGATGCCAGAGCCTGAAAATCAGGCCCAAAATGCAAATTAGAACATTCCACTGAAATATTTGATTCTGTTTTAGGATTGTGCATGCAAATAATCCTTAAAATCTCTTCAAAGAGAGAATCAGGATACTCCTCTGATATCCATTTCCCCCTCATTTTCTAAGAAGGGTTGTTAAGCAACAATAGAGTCCAATTTTATTTGACAAATGCTGTCAACTGAGGCTATAGGGTTTTTGGGGGGAGGTTGGGGGTGGGGTGGGGAGGAGAGTTTTTCTGTAATATATATATATATATATATATATATATATATATATATATATATATATATATCAAACTTTTCTTACCGAAGACTTATTTGAAAAATCTCATTGGCTTCTTCAGTGTTGTCTCAGAGGTCAAATCACTTAAATGTAAACCATTTATTTTATTAACTACTGCTATCAGACACAGCATGCCATTTGGGGGAATATCTCTCTTTACTTCTATAGTTGTCTGTTGGGGTATATCAGTGAATTGAATCTAAAAAACAATAGGTATGAAAACCAGCACACAACTAGATCAGTTGGATTATTATTTTTTTTTCTGTGTGTTTCGGTAGTACTTGTAAGGAGCTCTGTGGGATCAAGCTCTCCTCAGTCACTCTTTGCATCTATATTTCAGTTTTGAAAATGGGGTGGTAGGGAGGGAAAATAAAAAAAAGGACCCTGCAGTGTTGGGAACTCTGGTTCCCAGACTCCAGTTAGCCTGCCACTTTGATAAAACGGGTCATCACTGGCATCTCAACTTAAAGCTGTTGCTATGTTTAGTGCATACAAGCCTTTCTCCAGAGACAATACAAGCTGTTAGTTTTGCTGCCGCATGCCTGCTGTGTAAATGGAGCTATGTAACTGCTATGACATTGTTTACTCTGCATTGCACCTTTAAGTTTATAAGGAGTCTGCAGTTTGTAGTATTCTGTGAAAGGCAGAGCTGAGGCCACATAGTACAGAGTAGACACTCACTGTGCTCTCTCATGAAGATTTTTCTGACTTTGTCTTGCTTTGTTATGGCCAGGACCAGCTCTAACTTTTTTGCCGCCCCAAGCAGCAAAAAAAAGCGCCGCCCCGCCTTAATACCCCCCCCCCCCAGGGCCGGGCCCCCGGAACCCCCCCCCCCCCTCTCCCCCCCCCCCGTACAACCGCCGCCCCCCGCCGTGCTGCCAAACACTCCCCGCCCCCTGAAGCGCTGCTGAACCCCCGCACGCGGAGCGCCAACAAACATCCCCCGCTGAGTGGAACTCCGCTGAACAGCCCCCGCCCCCCGCCGCGCTGCCGAACACCCTTCACCCCCCACCGAGTGCCACACTGCCGAACACCCCCACTCCCCGCGGAGCACTGTGCCGCCGAAACCCCCGCTGAGCGCTGCGCCGCCGAACACCTCTGTCCCCCGCGGAGTGCTGCACTGCTGAAGCCCCCCCGCGCGAGCACCGCCATACACTCCCTGCTGAGCGCCATGTCGCTGAACACCCCCCCCCCCCGGCGGAGCACCACTCCGCCAAACACCCCCCGCGGAGCGCCACGCCGCCGACTACCCTCCGCCGAGCGCTGCCCCACGCCACCCCAAGATTGGCCGCTCCTTACCAGGTGCCGCCCCAAGCACACGCTTGGTTGCCTGGTGCCTGGAGATGGCCCTGGTTATGTCCCATAAGCTAAAGTAAAACAAATGAAACAGCATTTTGGCTGTTCTTGTATTTAGCAAAAACAGCACGTCCAGAACTTTTAAAGAGATAGGAAAACTTCTGTAGCAAAACAGGGGCCTGTGAGGAGTTCTCTCCCCTATACCCTGCAAGAGGCATTGGTGCTCTAATACCACCCTCCTTAAAGTAAACTCACTCAGGCTGGGCTAACAAAAAGATTTAATCCTCGAGATGCCTAGAAACGACACTGACCAATTGGAAGCCAGCAGGCCAGTTAAGAAGGCTTGCCTGCTTCCTCTCAGGGAGTGTGGGGTGAGGCTGGGACAGGAGAGGAGCTGGACTCCTCCTTAGTACTAGCCCAGAACCCAGGGCCAGGTCAGGGCCTTGGCTAAAAGCACTGTGGCAAAACAGTTACCTTTGATGTTTGTTTAAAGGTGCAGGCAGCCAAATTTTGCATTTGTTATTATTTACTTATTGAAGACTGACACCGAGCTTCCAGCATAGGCTGCCTGCTCCAACCAGACTTCCACACTTTGTAAACTGAGGTAGGAAATACCTTCAGCGTCACATTCAACCGGAAGGAGACATGACAGTGCAGCTACACCTGTGACAGGGCTCAATTCACTTGTCTACTGGAAATATTTTGTGCCATTCCTGTGATGCAAAACAGACATACACTCAGCTAAGCCACTTACAATAGTTTTACGGGTGCTTTGCATCACTACAGCAGCCCACAACATCCCAGAAAAATCTGGTCCAAGATCTTCTTCCAAATCTAGTGGTTTCGCTTCCAGTCCAAATGTGCAGCTATGCTACAGCAAAGCATAAAATCCAGATGCATATTCAGTGAAGAAAAAAAATCCTGCACTTCATCTTTGCACTTTGATCTTTAAATTAACCAATCATTTAACACTTGAAGAAAGGTGTTGTCATGGTAACAGGGCTAACTGCACTTCTATCCCTTTTCTGGTTTCTCTGAATGTACCCCCTTAGGTTTTAGGCCTTGTGCCTGTACTTCCCTTGGGGTGGTGTTCTGCAGTTCTTCCATTCTAAAACTGGGCTCTGGGTTACAGTAGTCTGCATATTAACCATTCTTCCCCTGTAGGTCCTACTGAGTTCTGGCACCAGTAGTTCTTCCTTTCAGGAGTCTTTAACCAATGGTACAGTGTACAGTGGTGTACAGTGATCAGTGTACAGTGTACAGACAACCAAAGTGTTGTGCATTTAACGGTAGAACAAAGCATTAGAGAAAAATGATTTTAAAACAATCTACATGCTTATTCGTCTTACTTAAAGGCTTACCATCCCCTGATGGCAACCCAGGCAGGCCTAACTCTATTAGACACCCTCAGTGGGTGCCTGTGTCTCAGTCTGAGACGCCTGAACAGCTCCTCCCCACTTTAAATCCCACTAGAGTTCTTTTGATCTCTTGTATTTCTCAGCTTTTCCTGTCCTGGCTTTGTCTCTTAACAAAGCTCAAGTGTTTACTGAGGGATGGATTATGTTCAGCCATTCTTTCTCCTTCCCACTTGTTTTCTCAACAACCCTCTCTTAAACTTAAACCAATATATTCAGATAAAAAGCAGCCCAATAACCAGGTTAACACATAGTACTCAAATTATTACAGAGAAATTCCACATCCACCACTGTTACAGAGTCAATTAAGGAGGGCTTCATATAAGGGAAACACATACTAAAAGAAAAATCCAGGTGGTCTGGTGCATGGAGCACAAAGCATGTAAGGCAAAGTGTGATAGAAAGATATGGTAGATGTGTGGGAGAAGAAAGGAAAGATGAGGGGTTGCAGGCTGAGATTTTCAAAGCCAACCAGGAGTGCCCACTGGACAGCCAAATTCCTTGGTTAGCTTTAGAAATCTCAGCCATAATGTATTGTTAAATGTGATGGTGAATTATTTAGATTTTATTTCTAGAGCCCCCATCATTAAAGGCACTTAGTATAAACACTTTACATACAGGCCAGACATTCTCTTTAGCACAAAAAGGTATGGAAAAGAGAAATGCCCCCAAAATATGTTTAACTGGAGTAGGAAAGAGGGCCTATTATGCAGCTGCCACACATGACCCCCCTCTTCTCCCTCCATTTCAGTGGAAGCAACTGTTATGCAGGACCAGATGCTCAATAAAAAAACTGCAAGTAAAATGGAAATATTCCCTTAAAGCATACAGGGACTTGAGTCCAGAATCAGAACTGAATTTTGTTGCCTGAAGAAATCCATGCCCCAACAAGGTAGAAAGGTGATAATTGAAAAGCTGTGGAAACATTTTGTCTCATAGGAATGACGTCACCAAGGAACTAATGTAAGCTAGGGAACTTTCCAGTGGCTGAAAGAAAAGATGCCAGCAGATACACATCAGTGAATCTGCTCTGTTGACCTGTTTGTGGTTAACATCACACTATATTGAATATCACTGTGACAGCAGCCTGCAGTATATGATAGCAAGTCATACCTCATAGGACCCTTGTTGCCAGTAGCATATGAAGGGACCATAACAGCCTAACAGCCATGTGAAACACAGAATTACTATGTAACTAAAAGAGATGTTGGAATAACTGGATTTGCAGTGTTTGAATTAACATCCCAGGTGCATGGGCATAGCAGTGTTTATTGCACACTATGTAATTCAGAGGAACAGAAATAAAAGAGGTTACTTTGAGGAAAACATCACTTGCACACTGTGTACTGAGAAATTATAACAGGGACATAACAGCAAGCAGTACATAGGAGTAAAAATCACCACCTCATCCAGACAAGTATCTAAGCAGTCAAAGACGACAGGCTGAAACTGTCTCATAGTAGACATAATAACACATAGAGAGACAAGGTGGAAGAGGTAGTATCTTTTATTGGGCCAATTTCTGTTGGTGAGAGAGACACGCTTTCGAACTTACACAGGGCTCTTCTTCAAATCTGGGAAACAAACTTAAAGTTTCACGGCTAAATACAAAATTTGAACAAATTGTCATATAATTAATGCAAGGGACCATTCAAGATGAAGGGGCCTGTTAACATCTCTCCAGTCTTAGGGAGAAAAGGAAGCAGGGGTGGGTGGGAGAAGCAGCTGGGGGTGATTGTTAGTGGGTTAGAGATTGTTATAATAAGCCAGTGTCTTTATTCAGTTCATGATTACAGACCATACATACCAACCCAAAGCGGCACCAAACCCTGCCAGAACAACAGAAGCAAAACCTGCAAACATATGTGCACTGCTACAATGATCAGCACCCCCCACAGCATACCTTTCAAGATCCATAGGTCCTAAACATGCCTATCACAATATGTGGTATAGCGCATACAGTGCACTAAATGCCTCAACAACAACTTAGTGGGTAAAACCAGAGAATCACCACACTCTCAAATGAACTCACACAGGAAAATGATAAAAGACAAAAAAAACACTCCATAACCGGTGGGTGAACACTTTTCACAAAGCCATCACTCTGTATCTGACCTCGGGATGCTGGAACAGGGGAGGCCAGGGGGTCATGGCCCCATCACTTTTTAGCGGCTGTAAGGGCAAGTGAGGGGGGCAGAGGGGGTGGAGAAGAGCAAATGGGGTATTGGGGGGGCACAGGCGGTGCGAGGGTGGGGACTCGGGTGAAGGGGCGGGGGTGGGCGTGGGGCTTTAGGGGGAAGGGTGGCACAGGGACATGGCCGGGGGGGGGGTGCGAGGACAGAGGCTCTGGGGAAGAAGTAGTGTGAGGGCGGTGTCTTGGGGGAAGGGGCAGTGCAGAGGCGGAGTTTTGGGGGGAAGAAGTGCCACAGGTGGGCAGGACCATGGTTCAGACTCCAGTGGCCCCTCCACTTCTGGAAGCTTCCACCTCCTCGTCTGTCCTCCTAATCCTCATCCTCAAAGGAAACCTGCACAACACTTTCAAAAGGTGAGCCTGAGAGGTTAAATTCTTAACTTCGCTAGACACTAAAAATCATGGACTAAATAGAGACACTGGATTTATGACTTATTACGACAATCTGTGACCCACTAACTGGGATGACCATATGTCCCATTTTGTCCAGGACAGTCCCCTTTTTCAGCTCTGTTCTGGCCATCCCTACCTTTTCACTAAAACTGGGCATTTGTCTCTGATTTGCGCAGGCTTCAGAGCTGTTCCCCTCGGCAGCAGCCGTCCCCTCTCTTGGTCTGCAAGGCAGAGTGGAGAGCAGAGGCTGCTGCCAGGGGTCAGCTCTGAAGGCAGGCACAGCATCAGAGAAGCATTGCCTTCAAATCTGTCCCCCGGGCAACAGCCCCTGCTCTCCAGTTGCCGGGCAGAGCAGAGAGCAGCAGCTGCTGCGGGGGGTCAGTTCTGAAGGCAGTGCTGCCCATCAGCAGCATGATCAGAGAAATTTGCTGCTCTCAAGCCTCTCCCCCCGTGCAGCAGCCTCTGCTCTCTGGCTGGACACTATAGGTATTTCTTATGTCTGGCTCAACCTGGGACAGCTATTCACTGCTTGCATCACAGGATAGTGAGGAGTTTACTTAAAGGATTGTGCCTCATAGATATATAATCCCTTCCCAAGCAGCCTGATGTTCTGGTAAAATGAGTGTGCTGCACACATTAGAATGGTGCACTCCTCCCTGAGTTCAGTGACTGCAGTCACTGGTCTTTAAGCAGGATGCACAAAGAGTAGGGTGACAGGGTGGAGAGCAGAGAGTTATGCTGTTGCCAGGGCATCAGCTCTGAAGGCAGTGATGCCCACCAGCAGCAGCAGAGAAATTTGCTACTGGCAGGAAGTGCTGCTTTCAGAACTGACCCCCTGGGCAGCAGCCCCACTTGCCAGCTACAAGGTAGAGCAGGGAAGTAAGGGTGACATGGAATTGGCACTTTTACTTTTGCACTGCCTCAGAGTCTGAGCCTTCCTTACTGTGAGGCTCAATATAGAACGCTTTGAGCAACTTGACCAGGAGGCTGTATAGAAGCACTAAATTAATTTTCCTATCCGCTCAGTACAAGGTCAGTAACAAGAAGGTAGGAACCCCATTTATTGATGGGCACAAGGCCTGGCTAAATGGATTGTCAGCATCAGCAGGGTCGAAGGATGCTGCACGCTGGCCAACCAATGGGGGTTAGTGGCAGTGCTCTAATTTGTAAACACTGATTTTTGTTGGTGAGCTGACTTGCAGCTGCAGGCTGAAATCAGCGTGATGGCCTCGTCACAGCTCCAATGTTTGCCTAGCTTGGGAGCCTGAATGATGAGGCAGTTTGAAATAGGAAGGGTTTTTAATTGCATATTTTGTGGTAGCTAAGAGTCCCCCTGAGCCAAAAAACAGGCTGCCTGCACTAGAGGCAGGGAGCTGTGTTCAGATGCTAGTCTGAGCCAGTGTTCAGAGACTGCCTTGTGAAGGAACACTTGCAAATAAATTCTACCCTGGTGTTTAAGTAGCAGATTTACCAGGCCACAGAGATCTCTGGTATAAACCATTTGACTTGGAGACAGGGGTGAAAGTAACTTAAATGATTTACTAATATGTAGAGCGGCCGGGGTCCTGGGCAAGGTTGGGGGGAGGGGCAGCTCTGGACCCCAGAGGGGGCAGGGCCTCGGACCAAAATCCCCCAGCCAGCCCTTCAACACTGCCCAGCTCAGGCCCTTTAAATTGCTGCCGGAGCCCCGGGGCAGCTGCCCCTTTTGCCCTCTCCCCCCATCAGCAGCCCAGCCGGTACAGTCAGGATTTTCTTACTGGTACGCTGTACCAGACCATACTGGCTTATTTTCATCTCTGTTTGGAGATTAACTTGGCCCATAGCAAGGAATTGGTTCAGCAAAACAGGGGCTGTCAGGAGCAGGGTCCCAGCTAGAGGCAGACTGACATCATTTATCAAAAAAATCCCCACAAGGAGCATAGATAGTTCATTCACACATGTTCTCCTTTGTCGAGGGCTGATTGTGTTAGAAGTAAGGATAGCAATACCACCATGAAGTATTTCTTCACACAAGGCACAGTCAACCTGTGGAACTCTTTGCCAGAGGATGTTATAAAGGCCAAGACTATAACAGAGTTCAAAAAAGAACTAGATAAATTCATGGAGGATAGGTTCATCAATGGCTATTAGCCAGGATGGGTGGGGATGATGTCCCTAGCCTCTGTTTGCCAGAAGCTGGGAATGAGCAACAGGGAATGGATCACTTGATGATTACCTCTTCTGTTCATTCCCTCTTGGGCACCTGGCATTGGCCACTGTCGGAAGACATGATACTGGGCTAGATGGACCTTTGGTCTGACCCAGTATGGCCATTCTTATGTTCATGCTACCTTTACTTCTGTGCTGCTGATGGTGGGGGCGCTGTTTTCAGAGCTAGGCACCCCAGCAAGCAGCTGATGCTCTCCATTGCCCAGTTGTGAAGGCAGTACTGCCACCAATCACATGATGTTGCCAGGTGATGCTTTTATTACTTTTGTGGGGGGTGAGGGCTTGTGTGACCTGTGTACTTAGAACATAAGAACATAAGAACGTCCGTACCGGGTCAGACCAAAGGTCCATCCAGCCCAATATCCTGTCTACCCACAGTGGCCAATGCCAGGTGCCCCAGAGGGAGTGAACCTAACAGGCAATGGTCAAGTGATCTCTCTCCTGCCATCCAGCTCCACCCTCTGACAAACAGAAGCTAGGGACACCATTCCTTACCCATCCTGGCTAATAGCCATGGACTTAACCACCATGAATTTACCCAGTTCTCTTTTAAACACTGTTATAGTCCTAGCCTTCGCAACCTCCTCAGTAAGGAGTTCCACAAGTTGATTGTGCTCTACGTGAAGAAGAACTTCCTTGTATTTGTTTTAAACCTGCTGCCTATTAATTTCATTTGGTGACCCCTAGTTCTTGTATTATGGGAATAAGTAAATAACTTTTCCTTATCCACTTTCTCCACATCATTCATGATTTTATATACCTCTATCATATCCCCCCTTAGTCTCCTCTTTTCCAAGCTGAAGAGTCCTAGCCTCTTTAATCTCTCCTCATATGGGACCCGTTCAAAACCCCTAATCATTTTAGTTGCCCTTTTCTGAATCTTTTCTAGTGCCAGTATATCTTTTTTGAGATGAGCAGACCACATCTGTACACAGTATTCGAGATGTGGGCATACCATTGATTTATATAAGGGCAATAATATATTCTGTCTTATTCTCTATCCCTTTTTTAATGATTCCTAACATCCTGTTTGCTTTTTTGACCACCTCTGCACACTGCGTGGACATCTTCAGAGAACTATCCACGATGACTCCAAGATCTTTTTCCTGACTCGTTGTAGCTAAATTAGCCCCCATCATATTGTAGAAGAATCAATAGTTTGCGTGTGGTCATTTTTTGCTATAAAAATGTCTAGGAAACATCTTTGTAATTTTAATGAAGACCTCCAAAAATAGTTCAAGTTTAAAAAAAAAAAGACATTTCAACATTGGACAACAGCAAAGTTGTATGCGAGATATGTGGAGCACATTTCTCCATTGCCCATGGCAGTCGAAATGACATTACCCAGCACCTTCAAAGCAAGAAACACAGAGATGCTGATAAAAGTAAGTGTTTAACACCAAGAGTTTCAGGATTTTTTTCTGAGGCAAGACACAGAAGCTGAAAACGTTTTTGCCAGTGAGAGAGTGTTTGTTTACCACTCAGTGAGGCATGGACACAGTTTCCAGTCTAGTGACTGTACATCACAATTCATTAGGAAACTGTACCAATTTAAGTTTTCATCCGCTTGCACAAAATCTGAGGCAATTGTTTGCAACGTCTTAGCCCCTTTATCTATTTAAGAAGTGCAGCTTGAGTTGGACAAGTGTTTCTTTATTACGCTTAGGCCTGGTCCACACTATGACTTTAATTCGGATTTAGCAGCGTTAAATCGAATTAACCCTGCACCCGTCCACACAACAAAGCCATTTATTTTGAAATAAAGGGCTCTTAAAATCGATTTCTGGACTCCATCCTGACGATCGGAGTAGCGCCAAAATCGATATTGTCATTTCGAATTAGGGCCGCAATTTGATGGTATTGGCCTCCGGGAGCTATCCCACAGTGCACCATTGTGACTGCTCTGGACAGCAATCTGAACTCGAATGCACTGGCCAGGTAGACAGGAAAATCCCTGTGAACATTTGAATTTTATTTCCTGTTTGCCCAGTGTGGAGAGCACAGGTGACCACAGATAGCTCATCAGCACAGGTAACCATGCAGGCCGATAATCGAAAAAGAGCACCAGCATGGACCGTATGGGAGGTACTGGCTCTGATCGCTATATGGGGAGAGGATTCAGTGCTAGCAGAACTTCATTCGAAAAGATGAAATGCTAAAACTTTTGAAAAAATCTCCACGGGCATGATGGAGAGAGGCCACAATAGGGACTCAGATCAGTGCCGCGTGAAAGTCACGGAGCTCAGACAAGCCAATCAAAAAACAAAGGAGGCAAACAGTCGCTCCGGGTCAGAGCTGCGTACATGCCGCTTCTACGCTGAGCTGCATGCAGTTCTAGGGGGGGCCGCCACCACTACCCCACCTCTGACCGTGGATTCTGAGGCGGGGATAATCTCATCAGCTACACCTGAGGATTCTGCGGACGGGAAAGAGGAAGAGGAGAAGGAGGAGGAGGAGGAGGAGGACAAGCTTGCAGAGAGCACCGAGCACTCCGTTCTCCCCAACAGCCTTTTTCTCAGCCTGACTGAAGTAACCTCCCAACCCTCCCAAGCCAGTATCCAAGACCACGACCCTACGGAAGGGACCTCAGGTGAGTTTACCTTTTAAAATATAAAACTTATTTTAAAAGCAAGCATTTTTTAATGATTACTTTGCCCTGAGGACTTGGGATGCATTCGTGGCCAGTACAGCTACTGGAAAAGTCTGTTAACGTGTCTGGGGATGGAGCGGAAATCCTCCAGGGACATCTCCATGAAGCTCTCCTGGAGGTATTCCAAAGCCTTGCCACAAGGTTTCTGGGCAGTGTAGCCTTATTCCGTCCTCCATGGTAGGACACTTGACCGCGCCATGCTTGCAGCAAGTAATCTGGTATCATTGCATGACAAAGCCTGGCAGCGTATGGTCCTGGTGTTTGCTGGCATTCAAGCAACATCCGTTCTTTATCTCGCTGTGTAATCCTCAGGAGAGTGATATCGCTCATGGTTGAAATGCGGGAATTTAATTAAGGGGACAGAGGTGGCCGTTCCTACTGGACTGTTTGCCTGTGGCTGAAAAGAAATCCTTCCCTGCAGTTAGCCAAGCACAGGGGGCGGGGGAATTGGCCCAGAGCTTTTCGCGTTTGGCTAGCAGGGATCTTCCCTAATATCAGCCACGTGGTGGGGGGAGAGGTAAAGCGATCATCCCAGAGAATTCATGGTGGGGTGGGGGGTGTTAGTTTGGTTCCTGCAGGGATCTTCCCTGATACCAGCCACGCAGTGGGGGGAGGGATAAAGCGATCATCCAAAGAATTGGATGGGGGGGAGTAGTTTGTTTTCTGCTGCTGAAGGTTAACAGGAAAACCGCAGCACTCAACAGGCTTTGCTTGGTATGTGGGAAAGGAGGGTGCAGAAGCTGAAAGACAATGGCTTACCATGGCCGCATGCAAGCCGAATTCTGTTGCTCGGACCTGCATCTGTGATCTCTAGCAGCAAAGCCACAGGCACTCAATATTAAGAGGCAAAATGCGACCTTGCACAGAAATCACATGTGCTATGTAATGTGAATAGTGTTGGTCACTGTGAAAGAGTATAAGCATTGTTCTGCAAAATGTATCTTTTAAAAAAAATCTCTCTTTTTTTCCCTCCCTCCAGCAGCTGCAAATTCTTCAAGCCTCCCTCCTCCGTCCCGAAGGCTATCTCAGATAAGGTGTTGGAAAAAGAAGACGCGAGACGAGATGTTCGCAGAAATCATGGAATCCACCCGCAGTGAAAGAGCTCATCTGAATGAGTGGAAGGACACGGTTTCAAAGTATAGGAAAGAAGCCAGTGAACGTGAGGACAGGAGGGACCAACGTGAGGAGAGGAGAGACGCTCGAGATGAGAGGTGGCAGCAGGAAGATCAGAGGAGGCAGGATGCAATGCTGAGGCTGCTGCGTGAGCAAACAGACATGCTCCGGCGTCTGGTGGAGCTTCAGGAACAGCAGCAGGATAACAGAGTGCCGCTACAGCCCCTGTATAACCTCCCTCCCCCATCACCATATTCCATAGCCTCCTCACCCAGACGTGTAAGAACGCGGGGGGGGGGAGGCTCCGTACACCCTCCCATTCCACCCCAGTGGACAGCCCAAGCAAAAGGCTGTCATTTTTTAACCTTTTTTAGTGGCCTTTTGCTTCCCGCCGATCCTCCTCCCAAACCCCACCCGGGTTCTCTCCCTCTTTTTATAATCAATTAATAAAGAATAAATGATTTTTAAACAATAGTGACTTTATTTCCTTTTAAAGCGAGCTGGGGGAAGTGGGAGGGTGGGTTCCTTACAAAGAATGAGTCAATAAAGGGGGCGGGTTTTCATGAAGGAGAAACAAACAGAAATTTCACACTGTAGCCTGGCCAGTCATGAAACTGGTTTTCAAAGCTTCTCTGATGCACAGCGCTTCCTGGTGTGCTCTTCTAATCGCCCTGGTGTCTGGCTGTGCATAATCAGCAGCCAGGCAATTTGCCTCAGCCTCCCACCCGGCCATAAAGGTCTCCCCCTTACTTTCACAGAGATTGTGGAGCACACAGCAAGTAGAAATAACAATGGGGATATTGGTTTGGCTGAGGTCTGAGTGAGTCAGTAACAATCGCCAGCGACCTTTTAAACGGCCAAATGCACATTCTACCACCATTCTGCACTTGCTCAGCCTGTAGCAGAACAGCTCCTGACTCCTCTCCAGGCTGCCTGTGTATGGCTTCATGAGCCATGGCATTAAGGGGTAGGCTGAGTCCCCAAAAATAACTATTGGCATTTCAACATCCCCAACGGTTATTTTCTGGTCCGGGAAGTAAGTCCCTTGCTGCAGCCATTTAAACAGAGTAGTGTTCCTGAAGATGCGAGCATCATGAACCCTTCCTGGCCAGCCCACGTTGATGTTGGTGAAACATCCCTTGTGATCCACAAGTGCTTGCAGCACCATTGAAAAGTACCCCTTGCGGTTTATGTACTGGATACCCTGGTGCTCCGGTGCCAAGATAGGGATATGGGTTCCATCTATCGCCCCACCACAGTTAGGGAATCCCATTGCAGCAAAGCCATCCACTATGACCTGCACATTTCCCAGAGTCACTACCTTTCGTAGCAGCACCTCAGTGATTGCTTTGGCTACTTGCATCACAGCAGTCCCCACAGTAGATTTGCCCACTCCAAATTGATTCCCAACTGACAGGTAGCTGTCTGGCGTTGCAAGCTTCCACAGGGCTATCGCCACTCGCTTCTCAACTGTGAGGGCTGCTCTCATCTTGGTATTCTGGCGTTTCAGGGCAATGGACAGCAAGTCACAAAGTTCCATGAAAGTGCCCTTACACATGCGAAAGTTTCGCAGCCACTGGGAATCGTCCCACACCTGCAACACTATTCGGTCCCACCAGTCTGTGCTTGTTTCCCGGGCCCACAATCGGCATTCCACAGATAGAACCTGCCCCATTAAGAACATGATCTCCAAAGCACCGGGGCCCGCGGTTTGAGAGAATTCTGTGTCCATGTCCGTGTCCATGTCCTCATCACACTTGTCACTGCGCTGCCGTCGCCGCCACCTCCTCACCTCGTTTTTCTGGTCCTGGCTCAGCATAAACTGCACGACAACCCGCGAGGTGTTTACAATGTTCATGACTGCTGTCTTGAGCTGAGCGGGCTCCATGCTTGCCGTGGTATGGAGTCTGCAGTGTTCACCCAGGAAAAAAGGCGCGAAATGGTTGTCTGCCATTGCTTTCATGGAAGGAGGGGTGAGACTCTACCCAGAACCACCTGCGACAATGTTTTTTGCCCCATCAGGCACTGGGATCTCAACCCAGAATTCCAATGGACGGGGGAGACTGCGGGAACTGTGGGATAGCTATGGGATATCTACCCACAATGCAACATTCCGGAAATCGACGCTAGCCCAGGTACATGGACATACACTGCTGAATTAATGTGCTTAGTGTGGCCGCATACATTCGACTTTATACAATCTGTTTCCAAAATTCAAATTATATAAATTGGGGATTAATCCCATAGTGTAAACATACCCTTAGTGTGGATGCATCAAACAAAAAGGAGCAAAAACTATTTCCTGTTCCTATATGATATTTTCTCCCACTGACTGGCATTTGCATACAAATTATTCACTTTTTGTCTCTACCCCAGAGAAACATCAGATTTGCAGTGTGCATTCATCCAGCAAGTGATTGAGAAGTAATCTCTTAGCGACAAGATTGTTGGAATTTGTGCAGACAATACCAATTCTAACTTTGGGGATGCCAGATGTTATGGGAAAAACAATTTATGGCAAAAGCTCCAGGTCAATTTAGGAAAAGAGATCTTTGGTATTGGGTGTGATGCATATATTGTGCATGACTGCCTCCAAACTGCAGTCGACTGTCTTCCTTTAGATGTGGAGAGCTTTGCTGTAAAGATTTACAAATACTTTCATATCTACACGGTGTGTGTTGAAGAGCATGGCAGCATGCAATTCCTCTCACTGGGACCAGCAATACACAGGATTTTGTTGATTTTTGATGGGCTTAAAGCATATTTTCTTTCTTAAGATAAATGCCCGACACTGCTAAAGAAGCTCTTTGATGATCCTGCCACTCAACTGTGGCTTCTATTTGCCAACAAACAAACTGCCATGTACCAAAACATAACAGAGATGATAGAGAAAAACGATTTGTTAGTGACAGAAGTTGCATTGCAAATATGTTATCGGAAAGGCTTGGAGAAAGATCTGTCACAACAGAAGTGAAGAACTTACTGCATGCTCTTGTAGAATGTGGGCAAATAAAAGAAAGGGAGTTTTACGATGTAGTTGACAATTTTTACATAACATGATTGTCCTACTTAGAGCACTGGAGACCTGCCTTTGAGTGCACCAAAAAGTTTTAGTGAGGTTTGCTGAGGAATATGCCACAGTGGGAGCAAATGCAAGACAGCCTTACTGCATGCCACACCAGAATTCCCACCTTAAATATGTTGGATGAGAATCGTCTCTTTGACAAGTGGTCTAGTGCAAAATCAATTGTCTCCAGTTGTCTTTCAGACTGGAATCATCAGAGAATGCCCATCACCGAAAGGTGGCAGAAGATTTTTCGAGAGATGGACTGTAATGCAGTACAATACTCATATCTACCCAAGGCTGTGGAATTTGTGCTGTGTCCGCCTGGTACTACAGCAGCCGGTGGACATATCTTTTCAATTAAGAATGATGTGTAGTCTCCTGAAAAATCACATCTGAATGTCTTCACCAGGAAGGCTGTCTTGTGTGTGCAAGTTAACTTTTCTCTAGACTTTACTGCATTCTACGACAAGTTGTTGAAAGACAAGCAAACCCTCAGAAAAATAGCAGCTTCCAAGAAATACAACTGATATCAAGCAGCTTCACACCCTAAAGAATGGCAAGATGAAGAACAATCCCAGTAACCACTGAGTTTTAAGTAAAATATATGAAACCGTGAAATATATGAACATATATATAAAATATATGAAACTGACTTATCTTTTTTGCATACTGTAAGTAAACTTCCCTGAGCACTGATCATCTCTTACCTGGTGTCCCATTTTCAGTTTAGGGAAATATGGTCACCCTATCACTACCAACCTCAGTCAGTTGTTTCTCCCCCTTCCTTTCCTCCCTATTATTTGAGGGGCCACTTCACCTTGAATGGTCCCTTTGAAAGAGTCAAGGCTGAGGCCCTCAGGCAGGGGCTGAGCAGCAGTTTATATAGTCAACAGGCCCAGGCCCTGGGTCAGGGCGGGGCTGCAAAGAGTCCAAGGCTCAGGCCCTCAGGCAGGTGCTGAGCAACCACAGGTAAATAGCACACCCAGGCTTCAGGCTCTAAGCAGCCTGTGAGAGGGGGAGTCTGCCACCCACGTGTTGGGTGACATGGGGGATGCAGGCCCTCCCACTCCACTGCATCCAAGCCTGGGGCCCTAGCAGCGGCCAAAGGCCCACTGCTGTGTCAGTGGGGATCCTGGCCGCAACACACTGACATGGGTTCCAGCTGTGTTGCAGCCAGACTCGGGTTGGCTGCCCCCCGGCTACTTCCCAACTTTTCTTCTGGAGGTACCTGAGTCAAGGTGGTGTCCTCAGGGGGGCCACCCACCATTGTATCCTTAGGGTAGCTGGCGAGGGGTAGGCTCAGCACCTCTTCTGGGTAGCTGGTGAGGGGTAGGCTCGGCAACTCTCCCAAACGCTGGTCTGTGTCAAGTGTCAGCCAGTCAGGCCAGTCTCCAGGTCCGCTGCTGGTTGCTGGAGTCTCTCCAGTGGCTGCCTCCTGAGTGAGCTCTGGGGTTGAGCTCTTATACTTCCTGTCCGGCCTCTGACCCTCTGAGGGGCGGGCTTGGAGTGCTCTGCTCACTTTGGTGTCTGGTGGAGCTCGTCCCTCTCTGGGGCACTGGGGAACCACACCGCCTCCCTACAATCCCACTGAACTAAAGATAAATAAATATGTCACCATGCAGCATGTGTCAAATACAGATAAATGGATCTACGTAACATACACTTATTTGGCACAGAGGTATTTTCATTTGATATTAAGCAGTTAGTAACAAAAGCCAATATTTTAATAGTTAGAGGTGATGGGACAGTATTTTCACCTCTTAAGAAAAAAATGGTCTCTTTCTTCATTGTTACTTACCATGAAAATGATCCTTTATATCAGGCTCAGGACATATAGAGGGATTTTCAAATAAGCCAAAGTGCCTTAGGCACCCAACCTCTATTGAATTTAAATGGAATTTGGGCCTCTAACTCTTTAAAGTTCCTTTGAAAATCCCAGGCTTAAACTATACATAATTTTTTTACTAACCCCTCCCTCACACCAAGTAATTATTTTTCTTCCCACCTCTTCCCAGTATTTTGAGCTAAAATAAGTGGGGGTACCACCTACTGTGACTATGTGTGACTTTCTCTCTCACAGCTTACTGAAATAAATAGGGTATTTTTTTTTAATGTATGTCCTCTTAGTATGCTTTACAGTTGTGTAGTATAAACTACCCAAGTCAGAAGAATGGTGGTTATAATGTGTCAGAGGGCTTCCCCTTCACCCTCTCCCCTGGTTCTTGTCACGCAGACAGAGAGCAGAAGACCAGAAGTCCGAAGTGCAAACAATGCAAAGTTTATTGGGGTTAGTTTCCAGCAAACATGTGTCCCATAACTCTGACACCTCAGAGCCTTGTTTCCCAGTGCCTCTCCCTCCTCCCCGCAGGAGGTATAATTATACCTGATATGCATACCCACAGTCCCAGCCCTTACAATTTAGAGTCATGTTCCATTTTGGGTCTGGGGTCTTCATCACACCTCTTTTGTACTCATGGGAGGGGTATGGAGTGAAGTTGTGCTCCTGTCAGGGATAGGCATTTCTTTGGTTTTTTACTGTTTTATACCTCCCCGCCCCCAAACTCCTTTGCCCCTCCCAATTGATTGCTTGACTTTGCCATGAGATGGGATTGAGGCGATCTTAAAGTGTGCTCTGAGTAACACTTTAAGGGCTCTTATCTGGTCCCATTGTACTAACAAATCCATCTGACTAGGCAGAAGCAACATCACAGTGTCTTTGTCCTTTGTTTACACCTATTAGTATAAGAGTATCAAAAAGTCAAACCCAAAATTCTATCCCAGGCTAACAAACAGATCTATATAGTAACATAACAGTTACAGAATTATCACACAAAAAAGGGCACTAGTTAGTTGAGTTGTCACAATGCAGAATTTCTATTTACTCATAATTGTTTGAGTACTTTAGAGTTTGCTTAATTGTTGGTCCATTCTCTGCCACCTAGTGAATAGATTCAGTTCAGGGTTTCACTGTTAAAGCCAATTATCAAATTCAGCTTGTGGTATCAGAATAGCAGTTGCAACAAAAGAGGTAGTGTCTGTTCTACCTCCATGGCACACTTGGGCATGGTTATGCAAAATGAAGATGTGGTCAGGGTATGCTGCATTCTCCCTTTCCAGTTACACATAGAAAAGGTCATATACAACACACAATGCATATTTGTGTCCACCTCCTTTAAGTGTACCATTTGAAATGTCCACAGGTGTACATTGAGCAAAACCTAATATTACTCCAAGGTAGAATTCATGTATGTTACAATTCCAAGCCTCTGCTGAGTTGATTCATAATTGTAGCTAAGGCAGTGACTAATGGATGACATGGATCACTTATGTATTGAAGTGTGGTTTTGTTGGGCATATTCTATTGAGCATAACATGGGTTATTATATGCAGTATTGTTGTAGCCAAATTTTTGTGTGTTTTATATGCAGTATTGTTGTGTTGGTCCAAGGATTTTAGAGACACAAGGGTGGATGATTCAGTCAGGGTGGATGTAGTCCACTCCCAATAATTGATGAGGAGGATCCAGGAGAGGCAACGTTGTTTTTGTAGTGGCTGATGTGGTTGGGTCCTCTGATGGTGTCACTAGAGTAGATATGGGGACAAAGTAGACAATGAGGTTTGTTACAGGGATTGGTTCCTGGGACCCAACCACATCAGCCACACCATCAAGGACGTGCCAGCAATGCCCCTCTGCCATGTACATTGGCCAAACTGGACAGTCTCTATGTAAAAGAATAAATGGACACAAATCGGACATCAGGAATGGTAACATACAAAAGTCAGTTGGAGAACACTTCAGTCTCCCTGGACATTCTATAACAGATTTAAAAGTAGCCATACTTGAACAAAAAAAGTCAGAAACAGACTTCAAAGAGAAACTGCAGAACTAAAATTAATTTGCAAATTTAACACCATTAATTTGGGCTTGAATAGGGACTGGGAGTGGCTGGCTCACTACAAAAGCAACTTTGCCTCTCCTGGAATTGACATCTCCTCATCAAGTATTGGGAGTGGACTACATCCACCCTGATTGAATTGGCCCTGCCAACACTGGTTCTCCACTTGTGAGGTAACTCCCTTCTCTTCTTGTGTCAGTATAATAATGCCTGCATCTGTAATTTTCACTCCATGCATCTGAATAAGTCGTTTTTTTACCCACGAAAGCTTATGCCCAAATAAATCTGTTAGTCTTCAAGGTGCCACCGGACTCCTATATGTATGTTGCATTTTTTTATAATCTTCAGCGAGCACATATTTATCCATATATGGGTGAATTTAGTATCCAAAGAAGATGTGTGATTGACAGTCCTGCACACCAAAATCCCTTCTCTGACAAACAAAAAGAACAAAAAACAAAACAAAACCCTTCAAAACACAACAATCACCCAGTTCAGCAACAAGCAGCGGCCCCTGCCAATGTGCCTCAGTTCTGATTGAGAGGGATCATCTCTAAGGTGAGAGGTTATTTCAATTTCCGTGACTCATTCAGCCCTTGGCCTGTCAGTGACAGAGCCAACAAGTGTGCCAATTAGTCTGATATATTTGTATTAAAGTCAGCATGAGTGGCAAAAATTAACAAGTTTGGACCTTCTGTAATTTGACATTAGTATGTAATAAAACTGAGCATTGATTTTAATGATATGTATGAAAATTTGTGTACTTACTATAGAAATATTTTGCTGATGACCAGTAACGGAATGGCCACTGTGCATGTGCACCACTGCTCACTACTAGATGGAGTCAGAACAGCTCATTTCATCCTAAACCTAAAATGTTAACAGCTAACAGAGATTCTTCTTTGCTCTGGTTATAGGAGCGTGCACTTTTGGAGTGGGTCTGAATTCCAGATCCTATGTCACATTGAGGTTCCTAGTGAGTACAGTGCACTGCACAGCGAGATCAATGAATGTTTAGGGCATGGATTTGTGCCTGTTTGTCACCTTTTTGAGGGCACCTTAAATAAAGTTACACTTCACCTGTTCCCATTTTCCTAATTGCATTTTAAATAATAAAGAGTTTTTGCCAGGAGAAGATTTCCATAATTTTAGCCAGAAGCGAAACTGTGCATGGAGCGAGGAAAGGAATTAGTCCTGCAAAATACTTTTCTTTCAATCTTACCATGACATTTTAAATCAGCATGTTTGCTCACATCTGGTGTTTTTCCTGGTCTCATTTAATCAGTCCAGTTTCATGTTGCCTGTAGTTCTTTTCATTCGGCTGTTTTTCATGGGCCAAATCCTGCTTCCACTGGCAATTATGATCCCACTTATTGTATTGGAACTAGGATTTTACTGATTGAATATAGAAGGTTTTAAACTGTCCATTTTTAAACTCCTTATTCAGGGCTGTGAACCCCTGAGGTACTTCAAGGTTAGGGAAGCTGTCCATAGTTATTTTTGTGCTTTATAAAATGTCTAACATTTTTGGTGCATAAATCATTTTTAGCTTTACCTAATTTCAGAGCATAAAGGGCATGTCAAACTTTACTAAACCGAAGCCCCGGGAAGCAGTCGATAACCATGATGGATTTTTATAATGATATAACCCTTAATGAATTATTGTAGTACTTTAACAAGGTTTTAATAAGAAATTTCTTTTGCCAGCATGGTTATTAGTTCTCTCATATGAATAGCCCTGGGCCTGTCTTCCATAGAATAGTACAACATAATATTTCTTTCTGTGTCAATCATACAGTACTGCAAAACTCCAAGCCATGAATAGAATACACTTACTTTTCTTTTTTTTTTTTTATTTTTATTTTAAAGGTCAGGTTTTTAGAATATGTAAGCTGAAAATAAAGATGTGCTGATTGCAAGACCACTGTTACTCATGTATAATGGAAGAATGCCCACCACAGAATTCTGATCACAAGTCAAATGTTTCCTATACACTAAAGTGCCTTTTAAAAAAATGAGAACAATATACGTATTTTGCTCTAATTGGTATGTGTGTATAATGTACATTATAGTATACTATACTGATTTTCTTCAGGTTCATTAAGGAAGCATCTGAATAGTGATCTGAATACTGCAGTGGGTCTTCTTCCATTATATATATATGAATCAGGAATGGCAACCGTCTGTCTCAAAAAGTTGATGGTAGACACACCAAAGCAGTTCAGTTACTGTGTGATGCTGCAGCAACACAAGTGGATAAAAAGTCCAATTCTCAAGCGACAGTCCTTGCCACAAATAATGCAGCTGCAAGGCACAGTGCCAGAAGATAAAGTTGGAGAACTACTAGCACTTGAGGCCTGCTGAGCTTTCCAATTCACTCTCTTCATTTTCCTCTCTCTCAACCATCACTCTTTAGCTTCTTTGACTCCCTAGGCACAGCACAGACTTCCAGTGTGGCCTATTGCTAGCTTCATCTTCACAGCTTGTGGTATCAATGTTTAAAGTTTTCAAGTCCCTCCTAGAGCCTAAGCCTAGGTCAGCTAAGTGGCCTCGCAACATTCATGAGTGCTCCATACAGGAGAGCCTTTGGAATGCATCCATCTGGTGTAGATGACCAAACCAATGGAGATGTCTGGGTTTGAAAATAGTAATTTGACTTTGAAATTTTGCTTTCTCAAATAGTTTAGTATCAGGAACTTATTTTCCAATGTGATATTTAGAATATGATGAAGACAGAGGGTATGGAAGGGGTTTAACCTCTCACGTCTGCTGTAGGTAGTCCAGACTTCACAATCATACAGCAGCATGCTCAAACCGCACATCTAGTAGAACCTATCTTGGTGTTCAATGTCAGTTTCCCGTTATTCCATATGCACTTGAAAAGTTATCCTAATGTGGTGGCTTCTTTCCAATGTGAGAACTAAGCATGTCATCCAGAGACAAGTTATTTGATACAGTTGATACTAGATAACAGAACTCGTCCACGTCTTCTGGTGCAGCAACACACCTTGTGCTATAATCATTGTCTTCTTTTGAAGCATGGTTAGTCCAAATTCGCCACAAGCTAGCAAAGCTATTGCAAAGTTTCTGGAGCTCCTCTTCACTGTGTGCAATGAGCACTGAATCATTGGTGAAAAAAAGTTATTTTAGCAGGTATTTGACTGAGCTTTTTGCTCTTAGATGTGCAATGTTGAAGAATTTTCCATCTGATCTCATATGGAGATTTACACTGTTGGTGCTAAGTGAGAAAGTATGATGAAGCAGCAGAGAGAAGAATATACCAGAAAGTGTTGGTGCCAAAACACATCCCTGGTTGACACAACTGCAGATTTCAAAGCTGAAAGACTGATCACCATCATATTGGATTGTAGCCTTCATGCCATCATGGAAGGATCAAATCAGATGGATGAGGACTCAAGGGGCAACCAACTCTCTCAAGCGATTAGAAAAGATCCTTTATGCTGACCAGATCAGAAGTCTCTGTAAGACTGATGAAGACCATGTAGAGAGATTTTCCTTGTTCTCAACACTTTTCTTGAAGTTGCTTTAGTGCAAAGATTATGTAGATAGTTGATCTACTAGCACAGAAGCCAAACTGGCTCTCTGGATAAACACATCAGCAAGAACTTGCAGTCTATTGAGAAAGGTCTGTGCAAATGCCTTGCCAGCAACACTAAGGAGAGAGATTCCTCTATAGTTGTTGCCATCATTCTGATCTCCTTTGTTTTTATACAATGTGATGATTCTGACATCCTTCATGTCTTGTGATAACCCTCCTTCCCTCCAATAGGTAAGCAAGACATTGTGCAGTTGTTTAAGCACAACTTGGCCTCCTTGCTTCAGTATTTCAGCTGGAATTCCTTCTTTTCCTGTAGCATTTTCTGGTGCTAGGGAGGTGATTATTTATAGATGGTTCTATATTAAGATTTTCAATAGTCTGAAGTATGTGATTTCATTTAGCATTGCTTCAGAAACAGTGGTTTCACATGAATTGTTGGTGACAATGTTGCATTGGTTTGCTTCTGTCAATGATGATGTCTCCATTAAGAGATTTGAGTGGGCCAGTCATCTTGTGTTAAGGACCTATTGCAGGGGTCGGCAACCTCTGGCACGCGGCTAGCCAGGGTATGCACCCTGGCAGGCCGGGCCAGTTTGTTTACCTGCCACGTCTGCAGGTTCCGCCCATCGCGGCTTCCACAGGCTGCGGTTCACCGCTCTAGGCCAATGGGGGAGGCGGGAAGCCACAGCCAGCACATCCCTCGGCCCACGCCACTTCCTGCAGCTCCCATTGGCCTGGAGCGGCAAACCTAGGCCAGTGGGAGCCGTGATCAGCCGAGCCTGCGGACACTGCAGGTAAACAAATTGGCCCGGCCTGCCAGGGTGCTTACCCTGGCGAGCTGTGTGCCAGATGTTGCCGACCCATGACCTACTGCTTTCTTCATTTCATCAAATATATCTCTTAGATGTCCATTCTTAAAGTGCATTTATATCTCCTCACATAGATAGAGCCAGTATGCTTGAGCACATTGCCTACCTGTTGGTTACAATGTACTCTTGGTCAATATGAGGTTAGCACCCGTCTCAAGAGAGGGGTACATGTTATGACAGAGTTATGCTGTGAATTTTGCTTCAATACATAGAAGAATTTCTGCAAATCAGTCTTTACCTTGTATAGTCTTTTTTTTAACCAAAAGTTAAGGTTACAGCTACATGGAATTTTTTTCATGCAACATAATCATTCAGGAGAGTTGCCATCGATAACATAGCTTCCCTGAGATTTGCAGTGAATTGGTCTTTTGTTGAAGACATCTTCCTTGGTCTTTTGTGTTGTTGATGTTAATGCATGGGCAATCGCTTTGTTTGGTACAATAGAATTTCTGCATTGAAAGCCTTATTTTGCATCATACAAGCGCATACTCTGTGCCACAGTCTGCACGGTGAAAAATGTGAATATGCAGAACATCCTATAGGTGCTTTCTATGGGTTACAATTAAATCCAGTTGGTGCAAGCGTCCAGATCTTTGCTATCCTGACGAGATCTTCTGGCACTGATTACATTGGAAGTAGAATCATAGAATATCAGGGTTGGAAGGGACCTCAGGAGGTCATCTAGTCCAACCCCCTGCTCAAAGCAGGACCAATTCCCAACTAAATCATCCCAGCCAGGGCTTTGTCAAGACTGACCTTAAAAGCCTCTAAGGAAGGAGATTCCACCACCTCCCTAGGTAATCCATTTCAGTGCTTCACCACCCTCCTAGTGAAAAATATTTTACTAATATTCAACCTAAACCTCCCTAACTGCAACTTGAGACAATTATTCCTTGTTCTGTCATCTGGTACCACTGAGAACAGTCTAGATCCATCCTCTTTGGAACCCCCTTTCAGGTAGTTGAAAGCAGCTATCAAATCCCCCCTCATTCTTCTCTTCTGCAGACTAAACAATCCCAGTTCCCTCAGCCTCTCCTCATAAGTCATGTGTTCCAGCCCCCTAATCATTTTTGTTGCCCTCTGCTGGACTCTTTCCAAATCCTTGTAGTGTGGGGCCCAAAACTGGACACAGTACTTCAGATGAGGCCTCACCAGTCTCGAATAGAGGGGAATGATCACATCCCTCGATCTGCTGGCAATGGCCCTACTTATACAGCCCAAAATGCCGTTAGCCTTCTTGGCAACAAGGGCTAACTGTTGACTCATATCCAGCTTCTCGTCCACTGTAATCCCTAGGTCCTTTTCGGCAGAACTGCTTCCTAGCCATTTGGTCCCTAGTCTGTAAAAGTGAATGGGATTCTTCCGTCCTAAGTGCAGGACTCTGCACTTGTCCTTGTTGAACCCCATCAGGTTTCTTTTGGCCCAATCCTCTAATTTGTCTAGGTCCCTCTGTATTCTATCCCTACCCTCCAGCGTATCTACCACTCCTCCCAGGTTAGTGTCATCTGCAAACTTGTTGAGAGTGCAGTCCACGCCATCCTCCAGATCATTAATGAAGATATTGAACAAAACCGGCCCCAGGACCGACCCCTGGGGCACTTCACTTGAAACTGGCTGTCAACTAGACATGGAGCCATTGATCACTACCCGTTGAGCCCGACCATCTAGCCAGCTTTCTATCCACCTTATAGGTTTTGGTAATTCACTGGTGCACAGCTCCAGTAGTCTTTGCCCTATGTTGATCATTTTTCCCACTCTATGGTAGCCCGTGGATAGTGGCCACATCTTGTGATCTGACTGTAGCGTTGAAGTCTCCCAGTAGAGAGTCACTTGCCCAGTGGTAGCTTACTGATGACACTGTAGAGCCACTGAAAGAACAAGTCCCTCCCTTCAGAGATGGAGGAAAGTGTTGGGACACATGTACTGATACATTTGATAAAGTCACCTGTGGTAGATACTCTTAGCAATATGATACATTTGGATGTTGCAGTGTGACATTCCACCATGGGTGCTCATGTATTTTTGACTGCAAAATCCACCCCGTGTATGGTGTCGTCTTGTTTGCTATTTCCTTGCCAGAAGAAGGTGTAATGCATATTACATAGAGAGCCTGGGTCAGCTAGTCTGTTTTTAAAGAGAGCAGCTACATCAAAGTCAAGCTTCTCAAATTCTCTACCAGTAATGATGGATTTTCTAAGGTAATTGATCGCCATTACATCAGTGAATGGTGGGGTTCCTGGTTTGGTTGCCAAGTACTTGAATCATGGCAGATTGTACTGGGTTATGTGGTACAAGTAGCAGGCTTTACATGCCTGATCTCTTCCTCTATGATTAACAGTATATATGTAACCCCCTTTGTAGTTTGTCAGCTCCTGGAATGCAGGACTGAACCTCTACGAGTCCTACCCTATCAACTACAACAGCGGTTTTCAACCTGTAGTCCATGGACCCCTGGGGGTCTGCAGACTATGTTTAAGATTTCCAAAGGGATCCGCACCTGCATTTGAAATTTTGTAGGCATCCACAAATTTGTGTTACCATACTTCTCAGTTTTTCCTGATATGACCTCTTTTTTGGTCCTCCAATCTTGGTCCAGGTAGATTTTTAAAATATGAACAAATGTCCCATGACTTTTCCTTGCTCATCCTTTTCCCAACATTGATTCTGGTAGAACTGCAATTCCTGGCATGCCCTAATAGTGGTGTGAGTGTTTATTGGTTTGCCACCCTTACTTCTGTGCTGCTGCTCCTTGTAGCACTGCCTTCAGAGCTGGGTGCCCAGAGAACAGCAGCTGCTGTCCGAGCGCCCAGCTCTGAAGGTAGTGCCACCACCAGCAGCAGCACAGAAGTAAGGATGGCATGGTATTGACTGTCTCACTAAAAGGGATCCTGCTTGTACAATACAACATCAGGCACACAACTTGCAATGACTTTTATGGCTACTTGATGACCAATCAACCACTGCTGAGAAAGGTATGCTCTACAGAGAAATATGCATGGGCACAACAGGAAGAAGCGGACTAGGAAAGGACTAACTGCATGTAAAAAGGTAAATTTAAATGTGATTTACATTTATTTTTGAGGCCATTACACTTGTTATTTTTAAAGGTTGGATATTCAAAGTAGAAAGAAACTGTACAGTAGAAACTGTACCTCTCTTCACCCCAATTCTCCCTCTCCCTGGCAGTGTTCTCTATTTGAAAACTTAAAATATGGTAACTCTACCGCAAATGAAAAAAGGTTGAAAACCACTGAACTACAACAACAATGGTTCCAGAACCTCTGAACACCATTTCCCAGCCAGCTTAGAGTCATTGATGGAAACAGAAAACACAGAAACTCCTACTAGGACCAATAGGGATGGAGTAATATATACAGGCAGTTTACTGGGCCAAATTATGAGCCAGGATTGCGCAGCTTCCTCAGTGGGGGGGACAGCCTGGCTCAGAGACAAAGGGACTAGTTTTGGTTTCAGTTTTGTCTGTTTCAGTTTGAAGTTGAGAGAGCAACAGAACAGCTTAGGGAATTTTTGATTAACAAAGGGAGATGTTGAATTTCTATGGGATCCAGTGTGCAACAGTTCCAGCCCTGCAGATTCCTGCATCCATGGAGGCAGAAAACCAATCTGGTGTTGCTACCTAGACCTAGCTGAGACCTACACAGGACTCTGGACCAGGGAGCCAAGAGAGAACCCTTTCCCATTCAGGGATGAAATATGGTAAGAGAACCATTTTCAATCTCTTTAAGCCAGTCAAGTTAGCACTGCTACACTCATCTCTGGACTCATCCTCCACATTCCATCTGTCTGGAAGGTGCCAGGGAGAAAGTTGGGGCTAAGGTACAGTTGTGAATGGTGGGAGGTGGAGAATTTGTTGTATTATTAGCATTCTTATCCTTTTTCTTCCATAAAGACTTTTTTCCCTGCTCCCAATAAAGTCCCTTTTGTTATATTGTAATTTATGAGTGTGGCATTTCATTTGTCGGAGTTTGTATTAATGCATTTTGTTGTCCATGTACGCGATTATATTCCTTGTTAAGAGTGATGGCATTAGTCATTTTCCCAAGTGACAGCACTCCTACTGTCCCAGGAACAGTGAGGTGAGGGTTACCTTGCACAGAGGAGTCACAACAAAGAACCCAGGACCTAACTGTGAGGTGACTGAAGAGAGAAGTAACAGACATGAGGGAAGATGTTTGAGCCATACATCAGGGGAGGAGCTACATAAAAAAAAACCCCTTAGCCTTGCAAAGTCAACACTCAAAATTAGGTTTCAGAGTAGCAGCTGTGTTAGTCTGTATCCGCAAAAAGAACAGGAGTACTTGTGGCACCTTAGAGACTAACAAATTTATTAGAGCATAAGCTTTCATGGACTACAGCCCACTTCTTCGGATGCATCCGAAGAAGTGG